>NW_023659552.1:188214-193214 GCF_015228065.2 Penaeus monodon
ATATAAATCATTACTTTGTCTAGTCATCATACCTCTAACTTCTCTTACAATTAAAACATCAAATAAAAATTCAGGAAACTGATTGTTCAGTATTTTAAAAATAAATATACACATGTCATAAAAGCATTTATTTTCTATCCTCAGCCATTCCATCTCTTTAAAAGCAGGGGACACATGATCATACTTTCGTAAACCACCAACTGCGACTTTAGCAGCGAAATTTTGTAGCTTCTGTACTCTTTTAATTTGAGTTGTATTGGTCACTCCCCAAACTCGCGAACAGTAGTTAATAATGCTTAATACTAACGATTGTACAACCACGATTCGTGTTGACTTTTCGAAACAATCTGCTATTCGGTTAAGGTATAAGAGGGTTCCTATTACTTTCCTATGCATCTCATCTATATGAACGTTAAAAAGCATATACTGATCCATATAAAGTCCAAGGTTTTTAACAACTGTATTGGGTTTTATGGAATTTTCATTAAAATTTATAGTGATATCATCAGGTAGATTTGAAATTATATGCCTAGAACCAATAAATAAACATTTTGTTTTCTTTTAATTCAAGAGTAGACCATTATTTTGAAAATATGTTCTAACTGTAGATAAAAGATTTTCAACTCTTGCGATCAATTGAGCAATATTATCAACATCCCCAGTTAGAAGAAGCTGGGTGTCATCTGCGTACTGGATGACAAGACACTCAGACACACACTGTGAGAAATCATTGACATACACAGAGAAGAGAATTGGACCTAAAACAGACCCCTGGGGCACACCAAAATTAACATTTTGTGGGGAAAATATTGTATTACCAACTAGTACTGATTGAGATCTGTTTGACAGATAACTACGGAGCCATATTGGATGCACATGCAAGTTCTTACAATTATTTAGAAGGACACTATGATTGACACTGTCGAAGGCCTTAGATAAGTCAAATAAAATAAGAAAAGATATTTTCCTGTTGTCCATATTGATTGTAAAGTTTCTCTGTAACTTTAAGAAGAGCAGATTCTATGGAGAGGCCACTCCGAAACCCATGTTGTGCATCGGCAAGTAACTTATAATGCTCCAAATATGACATAAGCTGTTTAGCAACAATTTTCTCCAATATCTTTGAAAAAATTGGGAGCAAGGATATCGGGCGGTATTTATTTACATCATCAGCATCATTTCTTTTATAAAGAGGAACAACATGAGAAATTTTCCAAAGATCAGGGAAGGTATTTGTTACAATTGAGGTGTTAATTATCACCGTTAAGTAAAAGACAATTATTGGCAGCGAATCCTTTATGAAACGATACTGAATGCCATCAGAGCCATAGGAATTGGTCTGTTTTAGGGATTTTATTGTCAATATCACAGTATCACAATCCACAGCTTTCGGCCAAAATATGCCATTTGCATTTTCATAAACAAAATTAAGTCCATTAATGTTTTCATTATCATTTGCATTAAGATTCTCTTGTGTTTTTTTCGCACACGTGTCTACCAATATTTACAAAGAAGGCATTGAATTCTTCTGCTCTCTTTTTGAGTCTTCCTTATTATATGACTGACGGGAATTTTGACTTGCACCTGGAATCATTTTCTTAACGGTTTTCCATGTAGCAGTAATATCATTTTTATTACATTGAAATTCACTTTTAAAGTATCGTTTTTTACTTTGATTTATAAGAGATCTCACACGTCTCTTTGCCTCTTTGTCTCTTTGCCTCTTAGAGTTGAGCAAGAGGGATTGCACTTAATATTTTTCTTCAATGTGTCTCTGGCTGTCATTGAAACTATTATTTCATCATCTATCCATGGAGCTGAGGGTCTTGTTATTTTCCTTGTCACAGTTGGTGCACAGATGTTTATACATTTAAGGAAAACGTCATTTAGAGTTTGTACTTGTATATTGACAACATCTGTATGCAATATTTTGTTAAGTGTAGGAGCCTCATTTAGGAGTAGATTGCAAAAGTTTTCTCGATTGTAGTTCTTCAGGCACCTAAATGTTTGAAATACTGGTTGTCTTTTTTTATATTTAATGCTGCAGCTATCAATTCGTGATCTGCAACAGAGTTAGGAGTGATTTCTACGTCCGTTATGATTTCAGGTTTGTTGGTAATCATAAGGTCTATGAGTGTTGCAGATGAAAGGGTTTGTTTACCTTTTGCGTTAAATGTAAATTCTTAATTATCTTACACGTTTTGTTGTCTGGGGCCAATAAATTATCATTAAAATCTCCTACATTTATAAGAGGCTTGTTGCGTAGGCAAATGCTTCGGAAAATATCCGAGATGTATGCAAAAGAAGGAGCGTGGGCATGAGGATGGCGATAGATACAGCCGACAATTAGAGATGGCAATTTTTTGCACTGGATTTTAATCCATAAATCTTCAACACCATCTATTGCTTCAGCACCTGTGCTAAGCTCACTAGACTTTAGGTCGTCTCTTACATAGACACACACTCCTCCCCCGCGCCCATGATCTTTGCGATAAATAGTATACTGAGGAATGCTCACCAGAGAATCACTTATGCAAGGGAGAAGCCATGTCTCACTTATGCAGAGCACATCAATATGATTTTCTTTTATCAATATTTCTATTTCTTCCTTATTAGCAAGTAATGATTGCGCATTTATATGTGCAAGTTTTATAAGGTCCTTAATCAATTCAGGTGAATGACTGTCGGCTCCTCCTTCTTGGCCCATATCCTATTTGTCATAAAAGTTGCAGAGTTTACTCTTATGTCCATATGAGTGGCAGGATGCACATTTCACCTTATGGTCGAACCTACATTAAGACTGTCGGTGATTAAATTCCCCACAGTTATAGCATCCGCTTCTCTGATACCCATGGCGTTGCCTAGTCATTTCTGATGGTATTCTATTCCATCTAGAATTATTATTGCGATTGTGGTTATTGTCCCAAGAATTTCTTTGAGAGGTTTGCCTTTTTATACCATGATGGTGTAAAGTGTTATCATTTGCCCTGGGTTCCTTATGAAATGGTTGTCTGTCATTGTTACGCTTAGCTGAATTCAGGGGATTCGCTTGTCGTCTATTTGTCATGCAAGGACTCGGGTAATTTAAAATATGGACATTGTTTACTAATGATTTTCAACAACCTAACTACAACATGTCTATTAAAAAATATACCTTCATCATTTTCCATTTTAAAACACATTTCATCTACATCGCCAGTACCAAATCTAAAGTTGAGATAGGTAGAGATGATTTTGATTCCATTATTTGAGCTCCATTCCTTTAATTTAGTATTGTATTGACTGATCCTATCATCAAGAATGTCTAAACCTAGAGTTGGTATCAGTTCACATACAAATATCTCCATGGTTTCATTCTTCTTTTTCAAGTCTAAGATTAGAGATCCTAATTCATCCAGAATATTATCAGCACTAACATCCTCCATCAGTTCGTGGATCCCGCAATAAAGAATACTTCTGGTTGATCCAGCACCGCACGAGGTCCATGGTAGCTCCTTGGATGGTCCTGATGGAGCAGTAAGTCGCGAGATCCGAAGCCTTGACGTCACGCAAGTTGGCGTCACTAAAGAGCAGCGTTTTCTCGGGTTGTCGAAGGGGGGACTCGGGCATTCCAGAATCTGTAGAGGCGGAGTTGTGTTGCCCACTGCTCACTTGCTCCTCTAGGGTGCACACACACACACACACACACACACACACACACACACATATATATAATATATAGATATATATATATATATATATATATATATATTTATATATATATATTATATATATATATTATATATATATATATATATATATATATATATATATATATAAACACGTATATATAAAACATATATAAACATATATATATGGATATATATACATATACATATATACATATATATATATATATATATATATATTATATATATGTGTGTGTGTGTGTGTGTGTGTGTGTGTTGTCTGTGTGTGTGTGTGTGTGTATGTGTGTGTGTGTGTGTGTGTGTGTGTGTGTGTGTGTGTGTGGTGTGTGTGTGTGTGTGTGTGTGTGTGTGTTGTGTGTGTGTGTGTGTGTGTGTGTGTGTGTGTGTGTGTGTGTGTGTGTGTGTGTGTGTGTGTGTGTGTGTGTTTATTTAAGTATATATGTATATATACATACATACATGCATATATATATATATATATATATATATATATATATATATATATATATATAAGTATAAGTATAAGTATGTATATATACATATGTATATATACATATGTATGTATATATAGATATATACTCACACACACACACACAGACACACACACAAACACACACTCTAACTCACAGACACATATATATAAATATATATATATATATATATATATATATATATATATATATATATATGATATATATATAAAAATATATATATATATATATATATATAGATATATATATATATGTATATATATAAACATGTATATAAATATATATATATATATATATATATATATATATAAACATATATAAACATAGTATAAGAACACTCATCACCAGAGTTTATATAGTAATTGGTTTTCTTTTCATGATGAAAAGATGTTTCTAAAAAACTTCTTTGTGACAAGTGGATACCCATTACACATTTTTGATAAAATAACAAATAAATTCCTGTGTAATAAATATTCTACCAAACACACTATACCGTCTGTTAAGAGGGATCATAGATTGTAAAACTACCATATATGGGTAAACTAAGCTCTGAAATAAGAAAACAGCTAAAATCCCTCCTCCAGAATAATTTCCCCGAAATTAAGTTCACTTTTGTTTTTAGCAACACTAACACTATTTTTTTTTTTTTTTTAACATCATAGGAGTTGCCAATCTGATTTATGTTCAAATGTGGTATATTTATTTACCTGTCCTAGCTGCCAAGCAAGGTACGTGGGGTCAACCTCACGGTGCTTACGTCACCGCATAGCAGAACATAAAGGCAAGTCCTTTCGTACTGGTCTCCCCCTGAGTAAACCAT
>NW_023659552.1:205714-223214 GCF_015228065.2 Penaeus monodon
CTTTCTGTAGTGCTCGTTAAATCGATCTGCATCATCAAAATACCTTTCATCATTTGTATTTGTGTATCATAGAAAAAAATTCTCGTACTGCTCATGTTCAGAACGACTACTTGTTTTTCGTCGACAAACTTTATTCTCTCGTATCATAACATTTTTTTTTTCATATGGTGATTATTTTGAAATCAACCTGCATCATCAAAATATCTTTCATCATTTGTATTTATTTATCATTAAAAAAATTTCCTCGCACTGCTCATATTTAGATTGACCGCATTTTTTCACCAGCAAACTTTATTCTTTCGTATCATCAAAACATTTTTTTTTTAATGCAGTACTTATTTTGAAATCAATCTGCATCATCAAAATACCTTTCATCATTTGTGTTAGTGTATCATCGAAAAAAAAAAAAATTCTCGTACTGCTCATCTTTAGATCGACTACATTTTTTTCAGCAGCAAACCGTCTTCTCTCGTATCATCGAAACATCTTTTTTTTTTATATGTTACTTATTCTTAAATCAACCTGCATCATCAAAATACCTTTCATCATTTGTATTTGTGTATCCTCAAAAGCATTTCCTCGTACTGCTCATATTTAGATTGACTACAATTTTTTCAACAGCAAACTTTATTCTCTCGTATCATAGAAACATTTTTGCTTCTGTACTGCTCATTAAATCAATCTGCATCATCCAGATACCTTTCATTATTTGTATTTGTGTATCATAGAAAAAAAAGATTCTCGTACTCCTCACATTCAGAGCATGACAACATTGTTTTTCAGCAGCAAACTTTATTCTCTCGTATCATCGAATTTTCTTTTGTTTTTCTGTGCTGCTCATTTTTAGATCAATTCGTATCATCGAAATATGTTTCATCGTTTGTTTTGAAACAAGAGAAGAAAATTCGCTTTTTTTATTTTGATGGTGCGGGTTGATTTAAAAGAGAAGAAAATTCGCAGCTGAAGAAAAAGTAGTCAATCAAAATATAAACAATAAGAAAGTTTTTTTTTTCGATGATACACAAATACATATGATGGAAGGTATTTTGATGGTGCAGGTTGATTTTAAAAAGAGCATCACAGAAAAAAATGTTTCGATTGTACAAGAGAAGAGTGTTTGCTGATGATAAAAAAAAAAAAGTTGTCGATCTAAATATGAAGACTATGTGAAATCTTTTTGATGATACACAAATGCAAATAATGAAAAGTGTTTTGATGATGCAGGTTGATTTAAAAACGAGTACCATATTAAAGTTAAAAAAAAAAAAATGATGATATGCAAGAAGAATGTTTGCTGCTGAAAAAAAAAAAATGTTGATCTAAATATGATCAGCACAATTTTTTTTTTTTTTTTTATGATATACAAATACAAATGATGAAACATGTCGATGATACGAGTTGATCTAAAAATGAGCAACATTGAAAAAACAAAATGTTTAGATGATACGAGAGAAGAAAGTTTGCTGCTGAAAGGAACAGTTGTCGATTTAAACATGAGCAGTAAGAGAATTTCTTTTGGATGAGACACAAATACAAATGATGAATCGGTGTTTCATATTCATTTTGTATTATAATATTTGCTGGAAGTTGCCAGTGTGTAATTAACTTTATAGTAATAAAATGTAAGCATCTACTAGTGTTTTATATTTCCATACTCTTGTTGTATTCTTTGAGTTATTCAATGGTGATTAAAAATATCATGATTTAATGTTGACTTGATTGTAACAACAAATATAAATGATGAAAGGTATTTTGATGATGCGTGTTCGATTATACAAGAAAGGAATGTTAAAAAAAAAGTTGTCAATCTAAATATGAGCAATCTGAAAAAAAAAAAAAATTGATGATATACAAATACAAATGATGTATGATATTTTGATTGCAGCACAAACTTTATTTTCGTTGATATACAAATACAAAGATATGAAACATATTTCGATGATACGAGTTGATCTAAAAATCAGCAGAAAAAAATGTTTCGATAATACACGAGAAGAAGTTTGCTGCAGAAAAAAGGTAGTCGATCTAAATATGATCAGCACAGAAAAATAGATTTTTCGATGATATACAAATACAAAAAATGAAACATATTGCAATGATACGAGTTGATCTAAAAATTAGCAGCACAAAAAATCTTAAAAAATGTTTCAATGATACACAAGAATGAATTTTGTTGTACAAAATTATTTTAAGGATGATACACGAACACAAATGATGTAGTATATTTCGATGATACGATTTCAACTAAAATGAGCAGTACAAAAAAAAAAAAAAGTTTTGATAATACACAAGAAGAAAGTTTGCTGCAGAAAAAAAATAGTCCATCTAAATATGATCAGCACAGTAAAACAGATTTTTCGATGATATATATGATGATAAGCGACAATAGATTTTGCTGTACAAGATTATTTTAAGGATGTTACACGAACACAAATGATGTAGTATATTTCGATGATACGATTTCAACTTAGAATGTACAGCGCAGAATAAAAAATGTTTCGATGATACGAGAGAAGTAAGTTGGCTACTGAGAGAAAAAGTATTCAATCTAAATATGTTCAGCACAAAAAAAAAGATTTTTCAATATACACAACTACGAATGATGTAAAATAAAGCAATGATAAGAGTTGAGTTTCGACGATATAAGAGAAGAAAGTTTGCTGTTTGTAATCGATCTAAATATGATCAGCACAATATATCGATGATACGAGTTGATCTAAAAGGATCAGCACAGAAAGAAAAAAATTCGATGATACAAGAGAAGAAAGTTTGCTGTTGAAAAAATTGTAGTCGATCTAAATATGATACACAAATACAAATGAGAAACATATTGATGATACGAGCTCATCTCAAAATGGGCAGCACATTTTTTTTTTCTATGATACGAGAGAATAAAATTTGCTGCTAAAAATTAAATGTAGTCTATCTATCTATACATGATTACCACATTTTCTTTTTTCGATGGTACAGATATACAAATGGAGAAACATATCTCAATGATACGAGTTGATCTAAAACTGAACAGCACAGGAAAAAAAAAATTGTTTCGGAAAAAAAATTAGTTGATCTAGATATAATTATCGTAATGTTTTTTGTTGTTATTTTTTCGTTGATACACAAATACAAATTATGAAACATATTTCGATGATGCGATGACCAATAACAAGTGCAGGAAGAAAGTTTGCTGCTGAAAAAAGTAGTCGATCGAAATATGAGCAGCACAAAAAAGATTTTCGATGATACTCAAATACAGAAAGTTTACTGCTGAAAAAAAAAAGTTGTCAATATAAATATGATCAGTACAAAAAAGAAATTTCGATGATACACAACTACAAATGATAAAAGGTAGTTTGATGATGTGGGTTGGTTTGAAAATGAACACCACATAAGGAAAATGTATCGACAATACGAGAGAAGAAAGATTACTGCTTAAAAAAAAATTGTCGATGATACGTGAGAAGAAAGTTTGCAGCTGAAAAAAAGTATTGTCGATCTGATGAATATGATGAACACAATACATTTTTTTCTCGATGATACAGAAATACAAATGATGCAACATATTTCGATGATACGAGTTAATCTAAAACTGAGTACAGAAAAATATATTTCGATGTTACGAGAGAAGAAAGTTTGCAGCTGAAAAAAAAGTTGTCGATCTGTATATGATGAACACAAAATATTTTTTTTCGATGATACACAAATACTAATAATGGAACATATTTTTTGATGATACGAGTTAATCTAAAACTGAGTACAGAAAAAAAAATGTTTCTATGATACGAGAGAAGAAAGTTTGCTTCTGAAAAAAAGTAGGCAATATAAATATGATTAGCTGATTTTTTTTGTGTTTGATGATACACAAATGCAAATAATGAAACACATTCCGACGATATGAGTTGATCTGAAAATGAGCAGTACCACATAGAAAAAAAGGTTTCGATGATATGTGAGAAGAAAGTTTGCTACTGAAAAAATAGTAGTCGATCTAAATACGATCAGCACAATTTTTTTTTTTTTTCAATGATAGACAAATACAAAAGTTGAAAGGTATTTCGTTGATGTGGGTTGATTTCAAATGAGTACCATAAAAAAAGAAAAGAAAATATTTCGATGGTAAAAGAGAATAAAGTTTGCTGCTGAAAAAAAAGGTGTTGATCTAAATATGGGCAGTACAAAGATTTTTTTTTTTTTCGATGATACACAAACACAAATGATGAAACATATTTCGATGATATGATTTCAACTCAAAATGAGCAGCACAGATAAAGAAAAAATGTTTCGATGATACGAGAGAAGAATGTTTGCTGCTGAAAAAAAAGTAGTCGATCTAAATATGATCACCACAAAAAAGATTTTTAGATGATACACAAATACAAATGATGAAAGAAATTTTGATGATGTAGATTGATTTTAAAATAAATACCATATGGAAAGAGAAGAAATTTAGTTGCTGTAATAAAGTAGTTGATTTAAGTATTATCAGCATACTTTTTTTTTTGTCAATGATACACAAATATAAATAATGAAACTTATTTCGATGAGATGATTTGAAATAAAAATGAGCAACACACACACACACATACACACACACACACACACACAAAATGTTTCGATAATATGAGAGAAGAAAGTTTGCTGCCGAAAAAAAGTAGGCGATCTAAATATGAACAGCACATATGATGATACACAAATACAAAAGATAAAAGTTATTTTGATGAAGTAGGTTGACTTAAAAGTGAGCTCCACAGAAAAAAAAAAAGATGTTTCGATGATACAAGGGAAGAAAGCTTGCTGCTGAAAAAAAAAGTTGTCGATCTAAATATGAGCAGCACAAAAAAGAATTTTCGGTGATTACCAATTACAAATGATAAAAGATATTTTGATGATTGAGAAATTGTTTTGTTGACACACGAGAAGAAAGTTTTTTTTTTGATGATACACAAATACAAATGATGAAGAAAAAAGTCGACCTAAATATGAGCAGCACAAATTTCTTTTTTTTTTCGATGATTAACAAATATAAATTTTGATGCAGGTTGATTTAGAAATTGTTTTGTTGACACACGAGAAAAGAGTTTGCTGCGGAAAAAAATGGAGTCAATCTAAATATGATCAGCAATTTTTTTTTCGATGATACACAAATGATAAAAGGTATTTTCATGATACAGGTTCATTTACAAAGTCAACTCAAGATGAGCAGTACAGAAAAAGAAAAGATTAACAAATACAATTAATGAAAGGTATTTTGATGATGCAGGTTCATTTAGAAATTATTTTGTTAACACACGAGAAGAAAGTTTGCTGCTGAACAAATGGAGTCGATCTAGATATGATTGACACAATTTTTTTTTTTCGATGATACACAAATACAAGTGATGAAAGGTATTTTGATGATACAGGTTGATTTACAAAATCAACTCAAAATGAGCAGCACAGAAAAAAAAAATGTTTCGATGATACATAAGAAGAAAGTTTGCTGCTGAAAAAAAAGTATTCGAGCTAAATATGATCAGCACAATTTATTATTCTTTTTCGATGATATACAAATACAAGTGATGAAACATATTTCATTGATACAAGCTGATCTAAAAATGAACAGCACAGAAAAGTTTGCTAAAAACAGAATAGCTGATCGAATTATTATCTACAAGAAAATGATTATTTTTTTTATGATACACAAATACAAATAATGAAACTTATTATGTTGATACAAGTTGATCTAAAAATGATTTTATTTTTTCAATGAATCAAAGTAGTCGATCTAAATATTATCTGCACACAAAAGATTTTTTGCTGATACACAAATACAAAGGATAAAATATAATTCAACAATTTGAGTTGACTTAAAAATAAGCAATACAGAAAAAAATAAAATGTTTCGATGAAGTGAGCGAGAGAAGAAACTTTTTTAAAAACAAAGTAGACGATCCAAATTTTATCAACACAAAAAAGATTTTCCGATGATACACAAATACAAATGATGAAACATATTTCGATGATACAATTTGATATAAAAATAAACAGCACAGAAAAAAAATGATGATACGAGAGAAGAAAGTTTGCTGCTGAAAAAAATTAAGTCGATCTAAATATGATCAACACAAAAAAAAAAAAAAAAGATTTTTCGATGATACACAAATACAAATCGATGATAAGAGTTGACCTAAAAAAGAGCAGCACAGATAAAGAAGAAAAGAAGAAGAAAGAAGAAAATTTGCTGCTGAAAAAATGTAGTCAATCTACATATGAACAACACACACACAAGAAAGAAAAAAAAAAAAGTAACATACAAAAGTACAAACGATAAAAGTTATTTTGATGATGCAGGTTGATTTAATTAAAAGTGAGCTCTACATAAAAATAATAATAATAATAATAATAATAATAATAACAATAATAATGTTTCGATGTTACAAGAGAAGAAAGCTTGCTGCTGAAAAAAAAATTTGTTGATCTAAATATGAGCAGCACAAAGAAGATTTTTCGATGATACACAAATACAAATGATGAAACATATTTCGATGAAATGAGTTGATTTAAAAATGAGCAGCAGGGAAAAAGAAAATGTTTTGATGATGCGAAAGAAGAAGATATGCAGCTGAACAGAAAGTAGTCACAGCCTAATTTTCTTTTCTTTTTTATGATATGTAAATGCAAATGATAAAAGTTATTTTGATGATGTAGTTTGATTTAAAAATGAGTTCCACTTAAAAAAAAAAAAAAAAAAAAATGTTTCTACGATATAAGAGAAGAAAGTTTGCTGTTGAAAAAAATAGTAGTCGATCTAAATATGAGCAGCACATTTTTTTGTTTTTTTCGAAGATACACAAATACAAGTGATGAAAGTTATTTTGATGATGCAGGTTGATTTAGAAATTGTTTCGTTGATACAAGAGAAGAAAGTTTGCTGCTGGAAAAAAAAAAAATATTAGCCGATTTAAATATGATCAACACATTTTTTTTTTTTTTGATGATACACAAATACAAATGATGAAACATATTTCGATGAAATGAGTTGATCTAAAAATGAGCAGCAGAGAAAAAGAAAATTTACTGCTGAACAAAAAGTAGTCGATTTAAATATCAACAGCACATTTTTTTTTTGGGGTGATACAAAAATACAAATGATGAAAATTATTTTCATGATGTAGTTTGAATTAAAAGTGAGTTCCACGTAAAAAAAAGAAAGATGATACAAGAGAAGAAAACCTCTGAAACAAAAAGTAGTCCATCAAAATATGATCAGCACAAAAAAAAAAAAAAAAAAAAGATTTTTCGATGATACACAAATACAAATGATGAAAGTTATTTTGATGATGCAGGTTGATTTAGAAATTGTTTCGTTGATACACGAGAAAAAAGCTTGCTGTTGAAAAAAATATATAATCGAACCTAAATATGAATAGCACAAAAAAGATTTTTCAATGATACACAAATACAAATGATGAAAGATATTTTGATGCGCATAAAAAAAAAATGAAATAAAAATGTTTCAATTGTCGATCTAACTATGATCAGCAGATAATTTTTTTTCGATGATTCAAGAGGAGAAAGTTTCCTGATGAAAAAAAGATCTAAATATGATCAGTACAATTTTTTTTATGGTACACAAATACAAATGATGAAACATATTTCGATGATACGAGTTGGACTTAAAATGAGCAAAAGAAAATATTTCGCTGATATGTGAGAAAAAAAGTAGTCAATCTAAATATGATCAGCATAAAAACGATTTTTTTGATGATACATAAATACAAATGATGAACGATATTTTGATGATGTAGATTGCTTTAAAATTAAATACCACATAAAAAAATGTTTCGATGATGCAAAAGAAGAAAATTTACTGCCGAAAAAAATAGTCAATCTAAATATGAGCAGCACATAAAAAGAATTTTCTATGATGCACAAATACAAATTATAAAAGTTATTTTGATGATGCATGTTGATTTAGAAATTGCTTCGTTGATACAAGAGAAGAAAGTTTGTTGCTGCAAAAAAAAGTAATCGATCTGAATATGATCAACAACAAAAAGAAAAAATTTCTATGATACATAAATACATATGATGAAAATTATTTTGATGATGCAGGTTGATTTAGAAATTGTTTCGTTGATACAAGAGAAGAATGTTTGTAGCTGAAAAAAAAAATGTAGTCGATCTAAATATGAACAGCATGAAAAAGATTTCTTGGTGATACACATATACAAATGATGAAACATATTTCGATGAAACGACTTGATCTAAATATGAGCTCCATATAAAAAAAAAAATGTTTCGATGATACAATAGAAGAAAATTTGCCACTGAAAAAAAAGTAGTCAATCTATATATGAACAGAATTTTCTATGATACACAAATACAAAAGATGAGTTATTTTGATGGTGCAGGCTGATTTAGAAATTGTTTCATCGATACAAGAGAAGAAAGTTTACTGCTGAAAAAAAAAGTAGTCGATCTAAATATGATCAACATAAAAAAAAAAAAATTGATGATACACGAATACAAATAATGAAACATATTTCGATGAAACGACTTGATCAAAAAATGAGCAGCAGAGAAAAACAAAATGTTTTAACAATGCGAAAGAAGAAAGCTTGTTGCTCAAAAAAGAGTCGGTCTAAATATGAGCAGCAGGTTGATTTCAAAATAAACACCACATGAAAAAAAAAAAGGTTAAGATGATACTAGAGAAGAAAGTTTGTCGACGAAAAACAAGTAGTCGATCTAAACACGATCAGTAAGAGATTTTTTTTTTCGATGATACACAAATATAAATGATGAAAGGTATCTGGATGATGCAGATTAATTTAATAAGAAGTACAGAAAAAAAAGTTTCAATGATAAGAGAGACTAAGTTTGCTGCTGAAAAAAAAAAATGTAGTCAGTCTAAATATGAGGAGTACGAGGAAATTTTTTTGATGGTACACAAATACAAATGATGAAAGGTATTTTGATGATGCAGGTTGATTTCAAAATAAGCACCACATAAAAAATAAAAATGTTAAGATGATACGAGAGTAGAAAGTTTGTCGACGAAAAAAAATTAGTTGTTCTAAATATGAGCAGTAAGAGATTTTTTTCCCGATGATATGCAAATACAAATGATGAAAGGTTATTTTGATTTCAAAATAAGTACCACATGAAAAATATAAATGATGAAATGTATGTTTCGATGATAAATGAAAAGGATGTTTGCTGTTGAAAAAAAAGATGTCAATCTAAATATGATCAATACAAAAAAGATTTTTCGATGATATGCAATTACAAAGAATGAAAGATATTTCGATGATGCAGGTTGATTTCAAATTAAGTACTATGTAAAAAAAAAAAAAAAATTGATGATACAAGAGAAGAAAGTTTGTCGACGAAAAAAAAAGTAGTCGATCTAAATATGAGAAGTACGAGAATTTTTTGTTTTTATTTTCGATGATACACAAATACAAATGATGAAAGGTATTTTGATGATACAGAGTGATTTAATGAGCAGTACAGAATCTTTTTTTATACGAGAGAATAAAATTTACTGCTGAAAAAAATGTAGTCAATCTAAACATGAGCAGTACGATTTTCTTTTTCAATGATACACAAAAACAAACAATGGGAGGTATTTTGATGATGCATGTTCATCTAAAGATGAGCAGCACAGAAAAAAAAATTGTTTTGATGATAAGCGAGAAGAAAGTTTGCCGCTGGAGTAAAAAAACCTAGTCAATATAAATATCATTAGCACAAATAGAAATGATGTAACATATTTCGATGATACGAGATGATCTAAAAATGAGCAGCACAGAAAAAAAATGTTTCGACGATGCACGAGAAGAATTTATGCTGCTGAAAAAAAAATGTAGTCAAGCTAAATATGATCGGCACAATTACAAACGATGAAAGGTATTTTGATGATGCAGGTTGATTTCAAAATAAGTATCAATGATACGAGAGAAGAAAGTTTGTCGACGACAAAAAAGTAGTTGATCTAAATATGTTCAGTACGAGAATTTTTTTTTCGATGATACACAAATACAAATAATGAAAGGTATTTTGATGATGCAGGTTGATTAAAGGAGCAGTACAGAAAAAAATGTTTTGATGATATGGGTGAATAAAGTTTGCTGCTGAAAATAAAGTAGTCGATCTAAATATGAGCAGTACGAGGATTTTTTTTTTGGATGATACACAACTACAAATGATGAAATGTATTTTGGTGACACATATTCATCTAAAGATGAGCACAGAAAAATAAAGTTTGCATCTGAAAAAAAGTATTGAACCTAATTATGAGTAATACGATTTTTTTTCCCGATGATACAAACGATGAATGGATTTTTGATGATGCGGGTTGACATAGAAATGAGAGTTTGTTGCTGAAAAAAAGAGGTCGATGTAAATATGACTAATACAAGAATTTTTTGTTCGATGATACACAAACCCAAACAATGTAACATATTTCGATGATTTTGATTTGAACAAAAAAATTAGCAGCACAGAAAAATTTCGATAATACGAACAAAAAAAGTTTTCTCTAAATATGATCAGCAATTCTTTTTTTCGATGATAGAAATACAAACGATGAAACATATTTTGATGATATGAATTGATCTAAAAATTAAGAACCCAGAAAAAAAAGTTTTTGATGAAACGATAGAAGAAAGTTTGCTAAGAACAAAGTAGTTGATCTAAATATAATCAGTACAAAAAAGATGTTTCGATGATATACAAATACAAATGATGAAAGTTATTTTGATGATATGAGCTGATCTAAAAATTAACAACACAGAAAAAAAAGAGTTTTGATGAAACGATAGAGGAAATTTGCTAAGAACAAAGTAGTTGATCTAAATATAATCAGTACAAAAAATATTTTTCGATGATGTACAAATACAAATGATAAAACTTATTTCGATGATACGAGTTGATTTAATATAAAATGTTTCAATGATACGCGACAAGAAAGTTTGCTGCTGAAAAAATAATAGTCGATCTAGATATGATCCGGACAAAAAGATTTTTCGATAATACACAAATACAAATGATGAAAGGTATTTTGATGATATGAGTTGATCTAAAAATTAACAACACAGATAAAAAAAAAAGTTTTGATGAAACGATAGAGGAAATTTGCTAAGAACAAAGTTGTTGATCTAAATATGATCAGTACAAAAGAAAAAGAAAAAAATATTTTTCGATGATATACAAATCCAAATGATGAAACTTATTTCGATGATACGAGTTGATCTAATAAAAATAATTGTTTCAACGATACTCGACAAGAAAGTTTGCTGCTGAAAAAATAATAATCAATCTATCTAGATATGATCCGGACAAAAAGATTTTTCGATAATATACAGATACAAACGATGAAAGATATTTTGATGGTGTTGATTTGAAATGAGTACCACATAAAAAAAAATATTTTGATGCTATGAGAAAAGAAAGTTTACTGTTGAAAAAATAAAAATGAGATGTAAGAGATTTTTTTCGGTGATACACGATGTTAAGTAGGATAGTTTTGCAGTAATGACTGTCTTTTTTTATAGTTTCTACAGAGAAACTTGAGCTGCCCAATATTTGAATTGTGTTGATTGAAGGTTAAACGGTGTTTCATATTCATTTTGTATTATAATATTTGCTGGGAGTTGCCGGTGTGTAATGAACTTCTTAGCAATAAAATATAAAAATCTACTAGTGTTTTATATTTCCACACTCTTGTTGCATTCTTTGAGTTATTAAATGGTGATTAAGAATGATTTAATGTTAACTTGATTGTAACAACAAATACAAATGATGAAAGATATTTTGATGATGTGAGTTGATTAAATAAAATGGTTCGAATATAACAGAAAGGAAAGTTTGCTGCTGATAAAAAAAAAAAAGTTGTCGATCTCAGCACGAAATTCTTTTTTGATGATACACAAATACAAATAATGAAAGGTGTTTTTATGGTGCGGGTTGATTTAAAAAAGAGCATCACAGAATTTTTTTCTCGATTATACAAGAGAAGAGTGTTTGCTGCTGTTAAAAAAAGTTGTCGATCTAATTATGAAGACTATGAGAAATCTTTTTGATGATACACAAATGCAAATAATGAAAAGTGGTTTGGTGATGCAGGTTGATTTAAAAATGAGTACCATATTAAAAAAAAGAAAAAAAGATATGCAGAAGAATGTTTGCTGCTGAAAAAAAAGTTGTTGATCTAAATACGATCAGCACATTTTTTTTTTTTTTTCGATGATATACAAATACAAATGATGAAACATGTCGATGATACGAGTTGATCTAAAATGAGCAACACTGAAAAACAAATTGTTTAGATGATACGAGAGAAGAAAGTTTGCTACTGAAAAGAAAAATTGTCGATTTAATTATGAGCAGTAAGAGAATTTTTTTTGTATGATACACAAATACAAATGATGGAACGGTGTTTCATATTCATTTTGTATTATGATATTTTCTGGCAGTTATCAGCGTATAATTGACTTCTTAGTAATAAAATGTAAGCATCTACTAGTGTTTTAAATTTCCACTCAATGGTATTCAATGGTGATTAAAAATATGATGATTTAATGTTAACTTCATTGTAACAACAAATACAAATGATGAAAGGTATTTTGATGATGCGGGAAAAAAGTTCGCTCTTGAGAACAAAAAAAAAAAAAGTTAATTTAAATATGATTAGCACAAAAAAAAGATGTTTCGATGATATACAAATACAAACGATGAAACATATTGCGATGATACGAGTTGATCTTAAAAATGAGCAGCACAGAAAAATAAAAGGTTCGATGATACAAGAGAAAGTTAACTGCTGAAAAAAAAGTAGTCAATCTAAATATGAGTAATCTGAGATTTTGTTTTCGATGATATACACATACAAATGATGTAAGATATTTTGATTGACCAAATAAAACAAAAAATGTTTCGATGATACGTGAATAGAAATCTTGCTGCACAAAAATTATTTTCGTTGATACACAAATACAAATGATAAAACATATTGCGATGATACGAGTTGATCTAAAAAATGAGCAGCACAGAAAAATAAAAGTTTTGATGATACAAGAGAAGAAAGTTTACTGCTGAAAAAAAGTAGTCGATCTAAATATGAGTAATCTGAGAATTTGTTTTCTTTTCAATGATATACAAATACAAATGATGTAAGATATTTTGATTGACCAAAAAAAAAAAAAATGGATGATACGTGAATACAAATTTTGTTGCACAAAAATCATTTTCACTGATACACAAATACAAATGATGAAACACATTTTGATGATACGAGTTGATCTAAAAATCAGCAGAAAAAAATGTTTTGATGATATGCGAGAAAAAAGTTTGCTGCTGAAGAAAAGTAGTCGATCTAAATATGATCAGCACTAAAAACATTTTTCGCTGATATACAAATACAAAAGATGAAACATATTACGATGATACGAGTTGATGTAAAAATTAGCAGCACAGAAAAAAATGTTTCAATGATACGCAAGAATAAAATGTGATGCACAATTTTTTTTTTTTTTTTTAGAATTATACACAAACACAAGCACATATTTCGATGATATGATTTCAACTAAAGATGAGCAGCACAATAATGATAATAATAAAAAAATGTTTCGATGATACGAGAGAAGAAAGTTTGTTGCTGAAAGAAAATAGTACATCTAAATATGAGTAATCCGATATATTTTTTTTTTTCGATGATACACAAAAAACAATGATGAAAGACATTTTGATGATGTAGATTTATTCAGAAATAAGTACCACATAAAAAAAAAATGATAATGCATGAGAAGAAATTGTGCTGCACAAAAATTATTTTCAATGATACACAAACACATATAATGTAATATATTTCGATGATACGATTTCAACTAAAATATGCAGCACAAAAAAAAAAAAAAAGTGTTTCCATGATACAAGAGAAGAAAGTTTCCTGATGAAAAAAAGAAAAGAATTCGATCTAACTGTGATCAGCACAAAAAAAATATATTTTTCGATGATATAGAGATACAAACGGTGAAAGATATTTTGATGATGAGGATTGATTTAAAAAGGAGTATCACATTAAAAAATGTTTCGATGATACATGAGAAGAAATTTTGCTGCTGGAAAAACAAAGTAGTTAATCTAACTATGATCAGCACAAAATTTTTTATCGATGATACACAAATACAAATTATAAAACTTATTTCGATGATACGATTTGAAATAAAAATGAGAAACATAGAAAAAAAAATAATTGTTTCGATACTATGAGAGAAGAAAGTTTATTGTTGAAAAAAAAGTATTCAATCTAAATATGATCAGCACAAAAAATATTTTTTGATGATACATAACTACAAATGATGAAATATATTGCAATGATACGAGTTGATTTAGAAAGGAGAAAAAAAAATTGTTTCAATGACATGCGAGAAGAAAATTTGTGCAGCAAATTTTTTTTCAATGATACACAAACACAAATGATATAACATATTTCGATGCTACGATTTCAACTAAAAATTAGCAGCACAGAAAAAAAAAGGTTTCGATGATACGAGAGAAGAAAGTTTGTTGTAGAAAAAAAAACATAGTCGATCTAAATATGATCAACATAAAAATGATTTTTCGATGATACACAAATACAAATGAGAAACATATCGATGATATAAGTTGATCTAGAAGGATCAGCACAGAAAAAAAAAAAGTTTTGAATGATACGAGAGAAGTTTGCTGCTGAAAAAAAATAGTCGATCTAAATATGATCAGTACAAAAAAGAAATTTCGATGATACACAAATACAAATGATAAAAGTTATTTTGATGATGTTGGCTTGTTTGAAAATGTTTCGACGATATGAGAGAAGAAATTGTACTACTTAAAAAAAAAATAAAAAGTTTGCAGCTGAAAAAAAGGTGTTGATCTGAATATGATAAACACAACAAAGAATTCTCGATGATACACAAATGAAAAAGATGCAACATAATTCGATGATACGAGGTAATCTAAAATTGAGTACAGAAAAAAAAGAAAAGAAAAAGTTTCGATGATACGAGAGAAGAAATTTTGCTTCTGAAGAAAAGTAGGCGATCTAAATATGAATAGCAGATTTTTTTTTTTTTTTTTTTTGATGATGCACAAATACAAATACTGAAACATATTTCGATGATATGAGATAATCTAAACATGAACAGTACCACATAAAAAAAATGTTTCGATGATACGCGAGAAGAAAGTCAATCTAAATATGATCAACATAATGTTTTTTGTTTCGATGATGGACAAATACATATGTTGAAAGGTGTTTTGATGATGTGGGTTGATTTCAAAATGAGTACCACATAAAAAGAAATATAATTCGATGATACAAGAGAATAAAGTTTGCTGCTGAAAAAAAAAATTGTTGATCTAAACATGAGCAGTACGAGAACATCTTGTCGACGATACACAAACACAAATATTGAAATATATTTCGATGATACGATTTCAACTCAAAATTAACAGTACAGAAAAGAAAAAAAAACTGCTGCAGAAAAAAAATTGTCGATCTAAAATGATTTTAGATGATACACAAAATCAAATGACGAATGATATTTTGATGATGCGGATTGGTTTAAAAACAAGTACCACATAAAGAGAAAAAAATGTGTCGATGATACGCGAGAAGAAATTTTGCTGCCGAAAAAAATGTAGTTGATCTAAGTATGATCATCACAATTTTTTTTTTGTCAATGATACACAAATACAAACGATGAAACTTATTTCGATGATATGATTTGAAATAAAAATGAGCAGCATAAAAAAAAAGTTTCGATACTACGAGAGAAGAAAGTTTGCTGCCGAAAGAAAAAAATAGTCGATGTAAATATGAACAGCATATATATATATATATTTTTTTTTTTGATGATAAATAAATACAAAAGATAAAAGTAATTTTGATGATGTAGGTTGATTTAAAAATGAGCTCCACATAAAAAGGAATATTTCGAAGATACAAGAGAAGAAAGCTTGCTGCTGAAAAAAAAAAAAAAAAAATTGTCGATCTAAATATGAGCAGCACAAAATGTTTTTTTTTCGATGATTAACAAATACAAATGATGAAAGGTATTTTGATAATGCAGGTTGATTTAGAAATTGTTTTGTTGACACACGAGAAGAAAGTTTGCTGCTGAAAAAAATTGGATTCGATCAAAGTATGATCAGCACAATTTTTTTTTTCGGTGATACACAAATACAAATGATGAAAAGTATTCTGATACAGGTTGATTTACAAAATCAACTCAATACGAGCAGCACAGAAAAAAAATTGAGTCAATCTAAATATGAACAGCACAATTTTTTTTTTTTTCTATATTACACAAATACAAATGATGTACAATATTTTGATGATATAGGTCGATTTACAAAATCAAAAAAAAAAAAAAAGAGCACAAAAAAAAAAAAAAAAAAAAAAAAAAAAAAAAAAATTGATGATACATGAGAAGAAAGTTTGCTGCTGAAAAAAGTAGCGGATCTAAATATGAGCAGAAGACAAAAGATATTTCGACGATATACAAATACAAATGATGAAAGTTATTTTGATGATGCAGGATGATTTAGAAATTGTTTCATAGAGACAAGATAAGAAAGTTTACTGCTGAAAAAAAAATAGTCGATCTAAATATGATCAGTACAAAATGGATTTTTTTGGTGATACACAAATACAAATGATGAAACCTATTTCGATGAAACGAGTTGATCTAAAAATTAGCAGAAGAAAATATTTCATTGATATGCGAGAAAAAATTTTTAAGCTGAAAATAAAATTATCGATCTAAATATGAGTAGCACAAAAATTATTTTTTAACGGTACACATATACAAATGGTGAAAGATGTTTTGATGATGCGCATTAATTTAAAATCAAGAAGTAACATATAAAAAAATGTTTCGATGATACACAAATACAAATGATAAAGTAAATTATTTTGATGATACAGGTTGATTTAAGTAAGAGTGAGCTCTACATAAAAAATAATTTTTCGATGATACAAGAGAAGAATGTTTGCTGCTGAAAGAAAAAAAAAATAGTCAGTCTAAATATGAGCAGCACAAAAAAGATTTTTCGATGATACACAAATACAAATGATGAAACATATTTCGATGAAATGGGTTGATCTAAAAATGAGCAACAGAGAAAAAGAAAATGTTTCGATGTTGTGAAAGAAGAAAATTTGCTGCTAAACAAAAAGTAGTCGATCTAAATATGGACAGTACAAGTTCTTTTTTTCTTTTTGATGATACATAAATACAAATGATAAAGGAAATTTTAATGATATAGTTTGATTTAAAAATGCTTTGATGATACAAGAGAAGAAAGTTTGCTGCTGAAAAAAAAATAGTCAATCTAAATATGAAAAAAAAAAAAAAGATGATACACAAATACAAATGATGAAAGTTGTTTTCATGATTTAGAAATTGTTTTGTTGATACACGAGAAGAAAGCTTGCTGCTTTAAAAAATAAATAAATAAAATTGTCTATCTA
>NW_023659552.1:230714-242651 GCF_015228065.2 Penaeus monodon
TATTAGGGTAATAATGATAATAATTACCAGAATTGTATTAATCATGACAATAATGATGATAAAAGTGAGAATAAAGAGAATTCTGATAACTTTTGATGATTATTAATATTATTACTATTATCATTGTTATTATCATTATCATTATTATTATTATTATTATTATTATTATTATCATTATTATTATTATCATTTTTATTATTATTATTATTATTGTTATTATTATTATTGTTATTACTTTAAATATTAGTATTATTACCAAAAAATGTACTCTAACTGTAATAATAACAATAATAATAATAATAAAATTACAAAAATAATTATTATAACAGTAATAATTACAGTAATAACGATATCAATTAAAATAATGATACAAATAATTATTATAAAAACTTTATTATTGTTATTACTATTATTATTGTAGTTGTTATTAGTATAGTTACAAAAATATATAATATATAATAATAATGATAAAAGTGCGAATAAAGAGAATTTTGATAACATTTGATGATTATTAATAGTATTACTATTATCATTATTATTATCATTATTATTATTATTATTATTATTATTATTAGAGAAAGGGCAGCCCAACCCGATAACTCAGACGTTATCTTTTCTCTGAGGGAACTAAGAAATGCCAATAATGTCAGTTGTAACACAGCCCCAGGCTTTGATGGGATCTCGTACGCCATCATTTCCCACCTGGGACTGGTAGGTGAGCTTGCATTCCTGCAACTCATCAATAAGTCCTGGGAAACCTCCACTCTACCCCAGAGTTGGAAAAGGGCTACTATAGTTCCCATCCCTAAACCAAAGGAGCCAGGGAAGTACCGCCCCATCTCTCTCCTCAGCTGCATGGCCAAGACGGCCGAGAGGATGGTACTAAACCAGCTCTGATGGAAAATGAGACCCCCACATGAGCACTTCCACCAGTTCACCAGGGACATGAGCACAGCGCACAGCATAGCCACGCTCTTGAGCACAATAAGCACGGGCACATCTGTGGTAGTATTCCTCGACCTGGAGAAGGCTTTTGAATTGGCAAGTCCTCTTGATATTCAGGAGAGCCTGATCCAAAAGGGAATCAGAAGTAAGCTCTTGGCTTGGATAGGTGACTACTTTAGGAACAGAACAGCTTGATGTAGAAAAGGTATGAATGAGAATGAATATCTTAACAATACAAGAGATGTATTTGACCGGTTTCGATTGTGTCTTCGTCAGAAATACATACATCAGAGAAATTACAAAGAAATTATATATCAGGCGTGAGCTGACAAAACACCTGACTGTGACCTCCTATTCGTGCTCGCGTAATTGTTGCCGTGACCTTGGGATAATTGAATCCTGTCCGATGCCGTGTTGATATTATCTCCATCGCGATGTATGCTGCTTCCATATTTCTTTTTAGCTTGTTCAGTCCTCCATGGACTATTTTTGCATCCTTCCAGTTCGGTAGATGTCCAGCTTCATCTACATGTACCATCATGGCATTGGAAGTCCTGTGGTGACGGATGTCAGCTCGATGTTCGCTGATCCTGGTGCTGAAACCACGGACTGTTTCCTCAAAGTATGCTGTATCGCAACCTCTGCAGGGTATGCGATATACAACACTACAAGGGTTGCTTTGGGGCTGGCTGCTTTCTGTCACGTATTAAGTCATATATCTCTTTCCCTGATGTGCTGGCGATTCTCACTGTCTTGCCGAAGTATCTGCTGATCGCCTGGGAAATGTTACAGGGCGGTAATATGAGAACATTACTAGAAGAGGATGCGGGGTCTGCTCTTACGAGTATGCTCTCCGCCTTCTTTCTGAGGTTTAGCAGGAAGCCTCTGGGATACTTGTGTTTCATGAAAGACCTGATTACATAGGCAACCTCATACTCGGAGAAAATCAGGGCTGCAGATCCTCAGTGCTCTGAGGAAGCCAATCACAACACCAGATTTCGTTTTGTTGCTGTGGGTGGAGTAGTAATGGATATAATCATCTTTATTTGTAGGCTTTCTGTATACAGAGAAACGTAGGCCATCGTCACCCCGATGGGTCAGAGTGTCCAGGAAAGGTAGTTTCTGATCCTCATCCTCCACGGTGAACTGGATTTTCTCGTGAACAGAGTTGAGCCGCGTTAAAGTATGTTTCAAGCACAATCTCTTGGGGACAATGACGAGGACGTCATCTACGTAACGAAGCCAAGTTGAATGTCTGCCGATTATATCCCTGTAGTTATTCCTCTCCAGCGTCTCCATGAACAGGCAAGCCATGACGGCACTCAAGGGGGAGCCCATAGCGAGACCACTAGTCTGCTGGTATTCTTCCCCAGCAAATTCGAAATAGCCGAAGTCCACGCATAACTTCACTAGGCGAACGAAG
The DNA here is from genome assembly GCF_015228065.2 of Penaeus monodon. Lineage (NCBI taxonomy): Eukaryota > Metazoa > Arthropoda > Malacostraca > Decapoda > Penaeidae > Penaeus > Penaeus monodon. The sequence goes on from NW_023659552.1 coordinate 233,083, forward strand.
TGGTGTGTCGGCAGTGGGAGTTCTGCGTCTGTCATGGAGCTGGTGACCCTCTCGAATGCCCGGTCTCACCTCCACCAAGTTCCATTTCGAGTCCGCTGGGTCAAATCTTTTTACCTTTGACAATTTTTTCCATTATCATAATATATAATTTCTAAGGTTGTTGTGATTATCATTATCAATAATAATTATTAGATTCTTCCAAAAAATAAACTGCATAGTTAATGCATATACCTGTTCATTAATAAAAAAAATACAAGATCCATAGGAAAAGCCAAACTCAAAATATTCCTTTACTTGAGAAATCGATTATAAAAATACTCTATTCAACTATATATATATATATAAATATATATATATATATATATATATATATATATATATATATAAAATATATATATATATATATATATATATATATAATATAGATAAATGTGTATATACATTTATATATATACAATATATATATATATATTATAATATATATATATATATATATATATATATATATAAGTATTAGTATATATACATATATATATATACATATATATATATATAATATATATTTTACATATATATAATATATATATATATATATATTATATATATATATATATATATATATATATATATAGACATAGACACACACACACACACTAGAAGTAGAAATATATATTAATAATATATAATTATATTATTATATATATATATATATAATATATATTATATTATATAATAGTGTGTGTGTGTGTGTGTTGGTGTGTGTGGGGGTTTTGTGTGTGTGTGTGATGTGTGTGTGTGTTGTGTGGGTGTGTGTGTGTGGTATGTGTGTGTGTGTGTGTTGTGTGTTGTGTTGTGTGTGTGGTGTTGTGTGTGTGTTTGGTTTTCGGTGTACCTGGGTTATATATATATATATTATTAAAATATATAATATTATATATATTTTAATATATATATAATATATTATAAAATTTTATATGTTTTATTATAATATATATTAATAAATATAATTTAAAAATGTTTAATAAATTTAAAATAATAAATGAAAATATATAATATATATTATATATATAATTAATATATAATAAATTATAATAAATATATATAAATATAATATATATTTTAATATTATTAATAGTATGATAATAATATATATAAAATTTTATATATAATTTTAATATATATATATATATGTGAATCAAATTTTTAAATATAATAATTTTAATATATATTTTAAAATATTTTACATTTATATATATATATAATTTAAAATTTTATATAATTTACTCACATATATAATTAAATATAAAATATATATATAACATACATTTTTCTATATAATACATAAAATATATTATTATATAAAAATTTTATATAATATTTAATATATACCTATATAATAATTTTAAAAAAATTTTTAATTATGATATTAGGTGTGTGGTTGTTTGGTTGTGTTCTATTTAAAATATATATATATATATATTATATATATATATTATTATATTAAATATATTACATATATATTAAAAATATAATAATTAGATATATTAATATAATAAATATTATATATAATGATATATATGGTTTTATATATTATATATTATATATATATGTATATATTATATATTTATATATATTATATATAATATAAATATATATATATATATATATTATTTTATATATATATGTGTGGGGTGTGTGTGTGTGGTGTGTGGGGGTGTGTGTGGTGGTGTGATGTGTGTGGTAAAATATATATAGATATTATAATATATATAAAAATATATAATATATATTATATATATAATATATATTACAAATACATACATAATAAATATATATATTATATAATATAATTTTATTATATATAATATATATAGTTAGTATAAGGGATAAGTATTTATAATATATATATTATTATTATATATAATATATAATATTATTATATTATATGTATATATACTTTTTATATAATATAAAAAATATATTATTATAAATAATTTTAAAATTAAAATATATATAATATTATATTGTAATATAATATATGTAAGTACATTTTTATATTATATATATATATATTAAAATATAATATAATTAAAAAATATATAAAAAATATAGATAATTAGATATAGTTTACACATCATATTTATACCACACATACACCACACACACACACAATACATAACACACACTACACAACACACACACCAAACAACAACACACACAAACACACACAAACACACACACACACACCACACACAAAATATATATATATATATAATAAATATAATATAATATATTAATATATTTTATATGTAGAGTATGTATTATATGTATATTTATATGAATGTATATATATATTAATTATATATATTAATTAATATATATATATATATTTATTATAATATAAATAATTTTTATATATAATATATATAAAATATATATATAATATTTATATATATTATAAAAATATGTTGTGTGTGTGGGTGTGTGTGGGTTGGGGGGTGGGTGTGTGTGTGGGGTGTGTGTGGTGTGTGTGGTGTGTGTGTGTTGGTGTTGTGGCGCGGCGTGTGTGTTGGGGTGTGGTGGTGTGGTTGGTGTGTGTGTGTTTACACGCATAATATTTAAAAAAATTTTTATTATTTATATAGTATATATATATATATATTATATATTATATAATATATAATTTTAATATATATATATATATATATATATTATATATATATATATATAAAATATATATATATTATAATATAATATTATTTATTATATATATATATATGCATAATATGAATAAATCTATATCTATCTATTATTAATCATATATATATATAATAACAATATAATTATATATTTTATTAAAATATATAAAAATATAAAAATATAATATATATGACTATATATATATATATTATTAAAATTAATATATATTATATAATAATATATAATATTACATACATTCTTATATATAATAATATATATTATATATATAATATAATATAATAAAATCATATATATATATATAAACATTTATATATATAGAGATATATGTGTGTGTGTGTGTTGTGTGTGTGTTGTACAAAATATATAATTAAATATATAATATTATATATATATATAATATATATAAAATATATTATATATTTTATATATAATGTGTGTATTATATATTATTGTAATACAAATTTTATATTATCTTATATATATTATTTTTTTTTATTATATATAATATATATATATATAAAGATACATTAAAATATATTATATATATAATATATATATATATTTATTATTATTTTATTATTTACCCTTTAATTATAATATTATATTTTATATTATTTATATTGTATTATAATATGTGTGTGGGTTTTTTTTTTGTGTGGGTGTGTGGGGTGTGTGTGGGGGTGTGTATGGGTATGTGTGTATAGTATAATATTAAATATATAAATATTATATATAATTATTTTATATATATATAATATAACATAATTTAAAATATATACCATATCCCTATTTTATATATAATATTTATAATTTATATAATTTTTAATATTTATATTGGTTTTTATGTATTTTATTAAATATAAATGTATTATTATTTATATTAATTTTTATGATTTAAGTAAATTAATTTTAATATAAAATTTATATTTAAATAAATATATATATTTTAATAATATTTTATTTATATTGTATTCTAATTATAGAATATATATATAATATATATATATATATATATTAATATATGTAAAAATTATATTTAATTGTAATTTTTTATAAAATATTTATATATATTATAAAAATATATATATATATTATATATATATATATATATATAAATAAAATAGTAGATATAGATATAGATTTATACACTCATATTTTTACACACAATCCACACACACACACACACACATACATACACACCACTACACACACACACACACACAAACGACAGACACCCACACCCACCACACCACACACACCACACACACACACAAACCCCCACCAAATAATAATTTTTAAATATATTATTTAAGATATATAAATAATGTATTAATATATATATTATGTATAATATTATTATAAAATATATGAATTTTATATATATATATATAATATATATAAAATAAAAATATAATAATATAAAAATTTTTATTTTATATTATTTAATTATTTTTTTAAATTATATAATATATAATATAATATATAAAAAATATATATATATAATAAATTTTGTGGGGGTGTGTGTGGTGTGTGGGTGTGTGTGTGGTGTGGGTGTGTGTGTTGTTGTTTGTGTTGTGTGTGTGGTTGGGGTGTGTGTTGTTGTGTGTGTGGTGTGTGTGTGTTGTTGTTTAAAAAGGGGTAAAAATTAACAAATTTATATTATTTATTAATTATTAAAATAAAAATATATATAAATAATATATAATTTGTCATATATTATTATATATAATATATATATATATATATATTTATATAAATATATTAAAAAAAAAAAAAATTCAATTTTATATATATATATTATATATATATATATAATTTTTTTAAATATATATAAATTTTTTAAAAATATTAAAATTTTAAAAAAAAAAAAAAAAAAAAAAAAAAAAAAAACAAAACCAAAAAACAAAAAAAAAAACAAAAAAAAAAAAAATTATTATTATAATAATATTAAATATTATAATAATATAATATATAAATATATTATAATATAAAATTTTTAAAATATATTATATAAAAATAATATAAAATAAATACCACAAAAAAACCAAAACAACCCCCAAAAAAAACACTTTTTTTTTAATATAAAATATAATATATATTTAATATTATAAATATTTTTTTTTTTTTTTTTTTTTTTTTTTTTTTTTTTTTTTTTTTTATTTTTTAAAATTTTTTTTTTTTTTATTTTTAAAAAAAATATATTAAAATTATATCTTAATTAAAATTTTATTATTATATATATATATATATAAATAATATATTTTAAAAATATATTATATTATTAATAATATTATAATAAAAAATGTAAAAACAAAAAAAACAAATTATCATAATATATAAATTTTTAAAATTATATATTTTTAATATTATATATATTATATATATAATATATAAATAGGGATATATAATATTTTTATATATTATATATATTATATATATATAATTATTATATATATTATTTATAATTATATATATTTTTATATATATAATATATATAAATTTATTAAAATAAGATATATATATAATATTTTTATATTTAAAATATATAAAAGAATAAAGTTCAAAATCAAAATATAAAAATATAAAATATAATATAATATATAAATAATATATAATTATATTATATAAATAAATAAATATTCAAAATTAGAATATAATAAATAAATAATATATATTAATTAATATAAATTTATAATATATAAATAAAAATAAAAAAAAACAAAAAAAAAAAAAAAAAAATAAAAATAAAATAAATAGTAAATTAAAATATAATTATATATATGAAATATATATAAAAAATATATATAAAATATTATTATATATATTAATATAAAAATATTAATATATATAATATTATATTATATATAAAATTTTAAAAAATATAAATATATTAAATTATTTATAAAAATTATGGTTAAACAAAAACCCCCCAAAACACACAAAAAACAAACCCCCCCCCAAAAAAAAAAAAAAAAAAAAAAAAAAAAAAAAACACACACACACACACACACCAAACCACATAATTTTAAAAATAAAATTTTTAAAAAATATATAAAATTTTTATATAATTTTATTTTTTAAATATATAATATATATATATATATATAAAAATTTTAAATATATTTTAAATTTTTTAATATATTAACATTTTATAAATTTAAAATAATATATATATATAAGGAATATATAAAAATATAATATAATATATATATATTAATATATATTTTTTTTGTTTTTTTTTGTTTTTTGGGGGGGTTGATTTGGGTTATTATTTTTGGGGGTTAAAAAATATAAATTTTAATATATTAAAATTTATATATAATATAATATATAAATATATATATAAAAAAATATATAAAACTTTAAAAATATTTAAAATAATTATAATATAATATATATAAAAATATATAAATATATATAATATTAAAAATATAAACAAATTTTATAATAAATATATATATAAAAATAAATATTTATATATAATATATAATATATATAAATATATATTTAAATATGTAAATTTTAAAAAAAACACCACCCAACACACACCCCCACCACACCACCCCACCACACCACACAAACCACACACAAAAAAAACAAAAAAAAAAAAAAAAAAAAAAAAAAATATATATATATATAATATATAAAATTTTTAAAATATATAATATATTATATATATATATTATATTATATTAATATAATATATATATATATATATATATAATATTATATATATTTAAAATATATAAAATTTTATTTTTTATTTTTTTTTTTTTTTTTGTCCCCCCCCCCCCCTTTTTTTTTTAAAAGTTTTTATATTTTTTTTTTATTTTTTTATAAATATATAAAATTTTATAATATTATTTTTATTTTTTTTTAAAAATAATATAATAATATATATATATATTACTATATATATATTATAAATTAATAATATATATTAATTTAAAAATATATATATAATATATATATTATTATTTTTTTAAAATATATATATTTATAAAATTATAAAAAAAATTATTTTAAAATTATATATATATATATATTTTTAATATATAAAAATTATATTATTATATTATATATATTAAAATTATATATAATATATATATATTTAATATAATTATATATATATAATTATAAAAAACACACACAAACACACACCACAAACACCCACCAAAACCAAAACACCACACACCACACACCAAACACAAAAAAAAACAAAAAAAAAATAAAAAAAAACCAACCCCCAAAAAAAACCCCAAAAAAATAATATAAATAAATATATATATATATAATAATAATTAAAAATTTTATATTATATTATATAATTTTTAAGGTTTGTTTTTTTATTTAAAAATAATTATAAATAATTTTATATATATAATTTAAAAAATATAGAAAATTTTAATATAATAAAAATATAAAAATAATTTAATATTTAAAAGAAAAGATATATATTTATATTATATATTTAATATATATTTTATATAAAAATAAAATTATTATAAAAAATATTTTAAATATATATTATTTAAAAAAAAAAAAAAATAAATTTGATATGTTATATAATAAAAATTTTATATTATTATATTTATAATATATTATATTTTTAAAATATATATATTTTATAATATAAAAATTAATATTATATATTTTTAATTTTTTATTTTTTATATATATATAATTATTATATATAATTTTTAAATATATATATATATATATATATATATATATAAATATATATATATATATTATATATTATATTATAGATATATATATATTTGATATATATATGTATATATATATATATATATATATAGTTGAATAGAGTATTTTTATAATCGATTTCTCAAGTAAAAATATTTTGAGTTTGGCTTTTCTATGGATCTTGTATTTTTTTTATTAATGAACAGGTATATGCATTACTATGCAGTTTATTTTTTGGAAGATCTAATAATTATTATTGATAATGATAATCACAACAACCTTAGAAATTATATATTATGATAATGGAAAAAATTGTCAAAGGTAAAAAGATTTGACCCAGCGGACTCGAAATGGAACTTGGTGGAGGTGAGACCGGGCATTCGAGAGGGTCACCAGCTCCATGACAGACGCAGAACTCCCACTGCCGAGACACCACTTCGTTCGCCTAGTGAAGTTATGCGTGGACTTCGGCTATTTCGAATTTGCTGGGGAAGAATACCAGCAGACTAGTGGTCTCGCTATGGGCTCCCCCTTGAGTGCCGTCATGGCTTGCCTGTTCATGGAGACGCTGGAGAGGAATAACTACAGGGATATAATCGGCAGACATTCAACTTGGCTTCGTTACGTAGATGACGTCCTCGTCATTGTCCCCAAGAGATTGTGCTTGAAACATACTTTAACGCGGCTCAACTCTGTTCACGAGAAAATCCAGTTCACCGTGGAGGATGAGGATCAGAAACTACCTTTCCTGGACACTCTGATCCATCGGGGTGACGATGGCCTACGTTTCTCTGTATACAGAAAGCCTACAAATAAAGATGATTATATCCATTACTACTCCACCCACAGCAACAAAACGAAATCTGGTGTTGTGATTGGCTTCCTCAGAGCACTGAGGATCTGCAGCCCTGATTTTCTCGAGTATGAGGTTGCCTATGTAATCAGGTCTTTCATGAAACACAAGTATCCCAGAGGCTTCCTGCTAAACCTCAGAAAGAAGGCGGAGAGCATACTCGTAAGAGCAGACCCCGCATCCTCTTCTAGTAATGTTCTCATATTACCGCCATGTAACATTTCCCAGGCGATCAGCAGATACTTCGGCAAGACAGTGAGAATCGCCAGCACATCAGGGAAAGAGATATATGACTTAATACGTGACAGAAAGCAGCCAGCCCCAAAGCAACCCTTGTAGTGTTGTATATCGCATACCCTGCAGAGGTTGCGATACAGCATACTTTGAGGAAACAGCCCGTGGTTTCAGCACCAGGATCAGCGAACATCGAGGTGACATCCGTCACCACAGGACTTCCAATGCCATGATGGTACATGTAGATGAGGCTGGACATCTACCGAACTGGAAGGATGCAAAAATAGTCCATGGAGGACTGAACAAGCTAAAAAGAAATATGGAAGCAGCATACATCGCGATGGAGAATAATATCAACACGGCATCGGACAGGATTCAATTATCCAAGGTCACGGCAACAATTACGCGAGCAACGAATAGGAGGTCACAGTCAGGTGTTTTGTCAGCTCACGCCTGATATATAATTTCTTTGTAATTTCTCTGATGTATGTATTTCTGACGAAGACACAATCGAAACCGGTCAAATACATCTCTTGTATTGTGAAGATATTCATTCTCATTCATACCTTTTCTACATCTAGCTGTTCTGTTCCTAAAGTAGTCACCTATCCAAGCCAAGAGCTTACTTCTGATTCCCTTTTGGATCAGGCTCTCCTGAATATCAAGAGGACTTTCCAATTCAAAAGCCTTCTCCAGGTCGAGGAATACTACCACAGATGTGCCCGTGCTTATTGTGCTCAAGAGCGTGGCTATGCTGAGCGCTGTGCTCATGTCCCTGGTGAACTGGTGGAAGTGCTCATGTGGGGGTTTCATTTTCCATCAGAGCTGGTTTAGTACCATCCTCTCGGCCGTCTTGGCCAGGCAGCTGAGGAGAGAGATGGGGCGGTACTTCCCTGGCTCCTTTGGTTTAGGGATGGGAACTATAGTAGCCCTTTTCCAACTCTGGGGTAGAGTGGAGGTTTCCCAGGACTTATTGATGAGTTGCAGGAATGCAAGCTCACCTACCAGTCCCAGGTGGGAAATGATGGTCAATCCCCTCAAGCCTGGGGCTTTT
>NW_023659552.1:242751-250680 GCF_015228065.2 Penaeus monodon
GGGGGGGATTTAAAGGGTTGCTTACTTGCGATAGGTTGGGTTAGTGGATAGCGATATTGATAGCGTCAGCAACGAGTAAGCAGAATATAGACGGGTATAACTTCGACAGAGACCGGAGATAGACTGATTGTAAAATATTGCAAAGTAAAATCTTTATTGTGGGCTTACCCTTACTCATTGCAGGTCTTCACGGAATAGAAAAATGCGATCTTAAATATTTTGTTATCTTGTTTATATGTCTATTCCTTATATTGTTATTGGTAAGATATTTAATCATAAAATATATGGGATTCACCTCCTCTCCCTACTCCTCCTCCTCCTCTTCCTCCTCCTCCTCCTCCTCTCCTCCTCCTCATCATCATCATCATCATCTCATCATCATCATCATCATCATCATAACCATCACCTCTTATATATAATAAGAAGTGAAGATTTATATGAAAATGGTATTGTTTAGAAGAATAAAAGAATAAGATTTATACGAAAATGGTATTGTTGAGAAGAATAAAAAAAAATGTTTGTAAATTTTAATTTTTATTTATCCACGCAAATTATACATGATGCTACAATACATTCTTTATGAAACATTATCCTCTAAATAATAATAATAATAATAATAATAATAATAATAATAATAATATAATAATAATAATAATAATAATATTATTATTATTATTATTATTATTATTATTATTATTATTATTTAGAGGATAATGTTTCATAAAGAATGTATTGTAGCATCATGTATAATTTGCGTGGATAAATAAAAATTAAAATTTACAAACATTTTTTTTTATTCTTCTCAACAATACCATTTTCGTATAAATCTTATTCTTTTATTCTTCTAAACAATACCATTTTCATATAAATCTTCACTTCTTATTATATATAAGAGGTGATGGTAATGATGATGATGATGATGATGATGATGATGATGATGATGATGAGGAGGAGGAGGAGGAGGAGGAGGAGGAGGAAGAGGAGGAGGAGGAGTAGGGAGAGGAGGTGAATCCCATATATTTTATGATTAAATATCTTACCAATAACAATATAAGGAATAGACATATAAACAAGATAACAAAATATTTAAGATCGCATTTTTCTATTCCGTGAAGACCTGCAATGAGTAAGGGTAAGCCCACAATAAAGATTTTACTTTGCAATATTTTTACAATCAGTCTATCTCCGGTCTCTGTCGAGACGTCTATAACCCCGTCTATAATTTTCTTGCTTACATCGGTTGCTGACGCTATCACGATATCGCTCATAGCGCCGACTATACCCAAACCCTGATCGCAAGTAAGCGAAGCCCCTTTGGGAAGATCTCGCTCGCTTACCAAAGCGCCCAATACAGACGTGTCGGAAAAAACAGCCCATCCCCCGCAGGGTCCGTGGAAATTCACGTCGTCTTCACAACAGATCGGCGCATACCCCTTTGTTTTGCTTTGCCATTTCGTATTAGGGTTTTTGACGTATGCCCCCTGTTTCAGATCGCTGATATTGTTCGCAATATATTGCGAGATGTGAGTCTCAAACGGGTGTTCCATGCTTTCGCCGTTCCCTAGGCTCTTGTCCACGCAAGAGTATTTCAGGATTTTGTAAGATTTGACACCGCTCGGACAGTATCGAGAGATAACGTTGTAGTGCGCACCTTTAGAGGAGTGAATGGTTGATGCCGTCAACATCGCTATGGTTCCATAAGCTATGCCTCCGTATATCAACACTTTCCCAAATCGTCCTGTGATATTCACTACGCCGTTGGATAACTTTTTGGCAAGACTCTCGTTCATGAGAGTGGCTGTTTTACTTTTTTTTAGAGAATTTTTGAGGAAATCTTCGTCGTTAAACCTAGAATCGTTTTCCACGTTTTTGAGGTAATCTACTTCTTCTGGCGGAAGACTTCCCTCAAATCTTTTCGCTTCTCTTTCCATGCCGCTTATTTTACAATCAGGGTAGGTTTCGGCAATTTCCAGGGCACAGGGTTCGTTAATCGTTTCGGGTGCTTCGACTCCCATCTGATCGAGGAAAGAGGTCATCGTCGCTTCGTTTTTTCTCAGGGCGACGATTTCGCCCGCTATGTTTCTGCCGTCCTTACCCATCACTTCCAGCGAGGCGGCATCTTCACCTCCCCGTCTCATGCTCAGAGCGTTCATGTCGAGTCTCTCTATTGATCTGGTAAGCTCTTTCTCAAAAGTATGAGTGGCCTCCGCATTCCTCAGTATTTGTCTCTCCTCTTTTATATCTGTTATTACGGCTTCGGCACTTGCGTGATACCGTCTGACAACCGAACTCACGCTGTCGATTATATCTGCCGTCAATCCCCTGAATTCTCCAAGATTCAATTCAGCCGACCTCATCGTCGACGTACCGTTCTTCTTATCACTCTCGCTTCGCATGATGTCGTCGATACTGCCGTGCGGAGAAAACGACACCATGCTTATGGGACACGATGTGTCGGTATCGAGGTAGACGCACAGTCGCGTTCCTCTACTGCCATTGTCTTTGTCTTTGTCGTCGTTGGTATCCAATGAAGACTCCACTGCATCTGCCACATCTTTGGAAACAGATATGACCGATTGGTTAGAATCACTTGGAGAATGATGCGATAAATAATGCGGAGAATCGATCGTAATACTACACACAGACTTGGTGGTGGCGGTGGTGTTGCTGCATCGATTATCATGAACCAGATCAATCAGTTTAAAAACGAATAGATTGCACATAACAGAAGCTAACGAAAGTACACCGTTTTCGTTGCTAGCCGCATGAGGATAAACGTGATTATACAACCTAGGGGCTATTTCGGTATATATAGCGTGTATGCAGGACTTCAACCTGTTTATTGCTCCTTTATATACATTTTTGACATCGTACAGCATAGGCGAGCTACTCGCGTCAATCGCTTCGGATTCCACCACATGTATTATGCGTCCCAATACATAAAACAAATCGTTCTGGCGTGATGCTGGAGAGCTCGCGAACGAACTGTGATCCTTCCAGCGATAACCAAATATTAAATCTGCAATAAGAGTTTTATAGAAGTCGATATTCTCTTCGCTATGGAGGATTTTATTGGATATATTATAGAAATTAGAATGAAAATTTATGGGTGGCACAAAATCGTGATCGTATTTCTTGTCATAACTGTGTCTTAGCTGCAATAGTTTTGCATAGGCTAGTACGACCTCGGGTTCGCCGTACAGTAGATGAGTATCAGCAATTGAGATGAACTTTTTCTTCTCCTTATCACTATCATTATCATGATTATGATTATCGTACTTTTTCACTGGAGGTGTTATATGATCGAGCACATGGTTATTACTGCTATTGGCTTCCCATTCTATATCAAAAATTCTATCGGAGATATTATACAGTCGTCGCACTATTTCGTATACGACGTTTGTTCTCTTGGTCGACAAGCGTCTCGATGCTTCCCTAACACCGATCCCAGAATAAGAATACGCCATTCTCAAAAGTTGAGATAAGTAACTCGAATGATGTTCATTCGCTTTTGGTGACTGCCACGAAACCTCACCTGTCCTAAGACTGCATTCGAGATCTGCATCGGGGCTGAATCTGGAAAGCTTGTGTATGTCTAATATGTTCTGAAGTATCAATTTTCTGTGTTCATCTTTGTGGCCGATTTTTTCTCTCATCAACAAATCGTTTAGAGAGGACCGTCTTCTTCGAATGCATTCTTCCAACTCGTCACTGGCGAAGAGAGACAGTGGCATTCTTTCGATATCCTTGAATGTCGACTCAATGAGTCCGTTTTCTAGCATTGTCAGTTTTTCTCTGATAACATTAAAAAATATAGAAATCTGCACACTCTTTAATGATGTCTTCGATATTAACGCTAGCATGTATTTAAGGACATCACCTTTTAAATTCTCATCTGTATTATTCTTCAACGAAGAGACAAAAGATTTTAGATGTTTGGGGTTCCAGAGAATTTTAGATATATCGATATAGTGTGTCAGTTTGTTAGTATAATTATTATTTTTGTTATCTAGAATACTGTGATATTGTTTTATTAGATGATTATAGTCAATATTGTCATTTTTGTTGCTATTGTTCTTTCTGTCGGTAAGACTTTTACCTACTTCGTGATTAAATCGAATTCGAAGTGATCTTCTCTGAGTCATTTCTGGATCTTATTTATAACTATCAATCCACTTTAAAATTATTTTATCAAAACCTTCTATCCTGGATTCTTCATTTACATATTTCTGATATCACTATCTTAGTGATCAGTGTGAAATAGTAAAAGAACACATCATTACATCGCTGTTATTTTTTTTTATTTATACGAATACATATATTTATATTGTACACCTGTTAGAAAGTTATTATTTTTTTCTCACACGCACATCGTTTTGCTTGGCAAATAAAAATTTAATACATCTTGCTAATAAATGTATATACACCACTTTTTTTTTGGTATCATCAAAAAACCTTTCTTGTACTATTGATGTTTAGACTGAAGTTTTTGTTTTAGAAGTGTCTTTTCTTCCCTCGATTTTCTTTTTTTTTTTTTCTGCTCATTATTATACCGACACATATCATCAAAATATCTTTTATCGTTTGTATTTGTGTCAACTTTCTTTCTTCTCCTAAATCATCGAAACAATTTATTTTGAGACATTTTTTTCTTTGCTGCTCATTTTGTATCTGTATGTCAACCTGTATCATCGAAGCATCTATTATTTGTATGTCATAATTGGATTGACTACTTTTTAGAGCAGCAACTTTCTTTCATCAATACATTTTTGTATCTGTTGCTCATTTTTTCTCGTATTGTCGAAATCTCTTTCTTCATTTGTATTTGTAAGTCAACTTTATTTTTATTGTATCATCGAAAAATCTTGTACTATTCATATCTAGTTCGATTTTCTTCTCTCGAATCATCAAAAAAAAATTTGTTACTAATTTTCTCTAGTATCCTCGATTTTTTTTCTTTCTTTTATGTAAATGTATATCACCTTTTTTTTCATATATCATCCAAACATCTTTCTTGCACTCTTGCAGTAAACTTCTTGTATCATCGAAAAATCTTTCTTCACTCGTATATGTGTCGCAGCTTTTTTTCTCGTATCCTCGAAACTTCTTTCTTCTACTATTCATATTTAGATAGACTGTTTTTTTTCTTTTGTTTTTCTAGCAGCAAACATTTTTCTCTCGTATTATCAAAGCATTTTTTTTTTTTTTCATTGTGTGTGCTGCTAATTTTTTAGATCAATATGTATCATCCAAATATTTTTTATCATCTGTATTTGTATGTCGCCTTTTTTTTTCTTGTATCATTGAATCATCAAAACTTTTTATTTTCTATGCTGCTCATTTTTAGATCAACTCGTATCATCGAAAAAAATTTTCTTTATTTGTATCTGCGTTGCAACTTTTTTTTTCTTGCATCTTTGAAACCTCTTTCTCCCACCTCTCATATTTAGATCAACTACTTTTTTTTCAGCAGCAAACTTTTTTCTCTCGTATTATCATAGCAAACTGTCTTGTCCCGCATCTTCAAAAACATGTTTCTCATTTTTACATTAATATGTATTGCTGAAGTATTTTTCATCATTTGTATTTATATTTGTATATCATTGAAGCATCTTTTTTTTTCTTTTTTATGTACTGCTCATTATTAGATCTATTTTTTTTCAACATTATCGAAACATTTTTTCTATACTGCTCATATTTAGATCAATTCGATCATCGAAACTTTTTTTTTCTGTTTTGCTCATTTTTATCAGTTTCTATCATCAAAAAATCTTACTTCATTTGTATTTGTATGTCAACAAGATTCTTCTATTGTTGAAACATCTTTTCTTTTGTGCTGCTAATGTTTAGATTGACTATTTCTCTCAGCAGCAAACTTTCTTGTCCCGTGAAACATTTTTTTTTTTTTTCTGTGATGCACATTTTCAAATGCAGTCATCAGCCTGAACAAAATCTGGAAAGATCATTCTCTCATAATCCAAACGAAAATTCGAATTCTAAATAACCTGGCATTCCCTGTAATAACATATGATTGTGAATGCTGGAGATCTAAAGAGACTGGCAAAAAAGAAACTGAATTCGGGCGAAATTTCATACTACAGAAGAATTATTAATAGTCAGCTAGATGGAAAGAAAAACGAACGAATGGGTTCTATAAAAAAAAAATGGCAAAGCTATGCTTATGAATTCCATTAACAACAAGAAATTGTCCTTCATTTTTTCATATTGCAAGAGGCAAGGGTGTGAACAATAATATACTGTCAGGAATGGTAAGCGGCCAGAGAAGAGGAGGAATGATGATGATGATGATGATGATGATGATGAAAAGATTTTTTTTTTTCAGCAGCAAACTTTCTCCTTTTCCAATATGGAAACTTTTTTTTCTGTGTGCTGTTAATTTTTTTTATCAACTCCTATCATCGAAATAATTGAAATAGCTTTCATCATTTGTATTCGTATGTCAATCTTCTAACATCGAAACATATTTTTTTTTTTTCTTGTGTAGCTCATATTAAGATTGACTACATTTTTTTTTTACAAGGAAACTTTCTTCTCTCGTAACATCTTGTGCTGCTTGTATCATCGAAATAGCTTTCATCATTTCTATTTGTGTGTCAACATTTTTTTCTTCCATCATTAAAACATCTGTTGTTGTTTTTTTCTTGTGCAGCTCATAGTTAGCTTGTAACATCAAAACTTTTTTTTTCTGTGTTGCTCATTTTTAGATCAACTCGTATCATCGAAATAACTTTCTTCATCTGTAATCATATGTCAGCGATATTTGTTCTATCATCGAAACAATTATTTTTCTTACTGCTCATATTTAGATTGACTAGTCTTTCTTCAGCAATAAACTTTCATCTCATTTTAAAATCAATCCGCATCATCAAAATATCTTTCATCATTTGTATTTGTGTATCATCGAAAAATAAAAATTCTCATCTGAACATATTTAGATCGTCAACTTTTTTTTTCAGCAGCAAACTTTCTTCTCGCGTATTATCGAGATATATATATATATATATACATTTTTCTAAAGTACTTGTTTTAAAATCAATCCACAATACCAAAATGTCTTTCATCGTTTGTATTTGTGTATCATTAAAAAAATAATTTTCACACCGCTCATATTTTGAATGACAACTATTTATTCAGCAGCAAACTTTCTTCTCACGTATCATCAATTTTTCTTTTCTTTTCTTTTTTTTTATCGATAACTTAGATCGAAATATCCACATCATCAAAATATCTTTCATCATTTGCATTTGTGTATCATCGAAAAAAAATTTCCATGCTGAACATATTTAGATTGACAACTATTTTTTTTTTTAGTAGCAAACTTTCTTCTCGCATATCATCGAAACAATTTTATTTAAATCAACCCGCATCATCAAAAAAAAAACAACTTTCATCATTTGTATTTGTGTATCATCGAAAAAAAATTCTCAAGCTAAATATATTTAGATCGTCAAATTTCTTCTTGCATATCATTGAAGCATTTATCATGTGTTACTCATTTTTAAATCAATCTGCATCACCATATACCTTTCATCATTTCTATTTATATATCATCAACACATTTTCTCATACTGCTCATATTTAGATCGACAACTTTTTTTTCAGCAGCAATCTTTCTTCTCGCATGTCATCGAAACAATTTCTTTATGTGGTATTCATTTTTAGATCAGCCCATTTCACCAAAATACCTTTCATCATTTGTATTTGTGCATCATCGAAAAAAGAAATCTCGTACTGATCATATTTAAATCAACAAAAAAATTTCAGTAGCAAACTTTCTTCTCTCGTATCTTTCGAAAAGAAAAGAAAAATTCTGTGCTGCTCATTAAATCAACACGCAGCATCAAAAACACCTTTCATAATTGTATCTGTGATCATCAAAAAAATATTATCTTTCTGTTCAATTTACAT
>NW_023659552.1:250780-378578 GCF_015228065.2 Penaeus monodon
AATATCATCAAAATATCTTTTATCGTTTGTATTTGTGTCAACTTTCTTTCTTCTCCTAAATCATCGAAACAATTTATTTTGAGACATTTTTTTCTTTGCTGCTCATTTTGTATCTGTATGTCAACCTGTATCATCGAAGCATCTATTATTTGTATGTCATAATTGGATTGACTACTTTTTAGAGCAGCAACTTTCTTTCATCAATACATTTTTGTATCTGTTGCTCATTTTTTCTCGTATTGTCGAAATCTCTTTCTTCATTTGTATTTGTAAGTCAACTTTATTTTTATTGTATCATCGAAAAATCTTGTACTATTCATATCTAGTTCGATTTTCTTCTCTCGAATCATCAAAAAAAAATTTGTTACTAATTTTCTCTAGTATCCTCGATTTTTTTTCTTTCTTTTATGTAAATGTATATCACCTTTTTTTTCATATATCATCCAAACATCTTTCTTGCACTCTTGCAGTAAACTTCTTGTATCATCGAAAAATCTTTCTTCACTCGTGTATGTGTCGCAGCTTTTTTTCTCGTATCCTCGAAACTTCTTTCTTCTACTATTCATATTTAGATAGACTGTTTTTTTTCTTTTGTTTTTCTAGCAGCAAACATTTTTCTCTCGTATTATCAAAGCATTTTTTTTTTTTTTTCATTGTGTGTGCTGCTAATTTTTTAGATCAATATGTATCATCCAAATATTTTTTATCATCTGTATTTGTATGTCGCCTTTTTTTTTCTTGTATCATTGAATCATCAAAACTTTTTATTTTCTATGCTGCTCATTTTTAGATCAACTCGTATCATCGAAAAAATCTTTCTTTATTTGTATCTGCGTTGCAACTTTTTTTTTCTTGCATCTTTGAAACCTCTTTCTCCCACCTCTCATATTTAGATCAACTACTTTTTTTTCAGCAGCAAACTTTTTTCTCTCGTATTATCATAGCAAACTGTCTTGTCCCGCATCTTCAAAAACATGTTTCTCATTTTTACATTAATATGTATTGCTGAAGTATTTTTCATCATTTGTATTTATATTTGTATATCATTGAAGCATTTTTTTTTTTCTTTTTTATGTACTGCTCATTATTAGATCTATTTTTTTTCAACATCATCGAAACATTTTTTCTATACTGCTCATTTTTAGATCAATTCGATCATCGAAACTTCTTTTTTCTGTTTTGCTCATTTTTAGATCAGTTTCTATCATCAAAAAATCTTACTTCATTTGTATTTGTATGTCAACAGGATTCTTCTATTGTTGAAACATCTTTTCTTTTGTGCTGCTAATGTTTAGATTGACTATTTCTCTCAGCAACAAACTTTCTTGTCCCGTGAAACATTTTTTTTTTTTTTTCTGTGATGCACATTTTCAAATGCAGTCATCAGCCTGAACAAAATCTGGAAAGATCATTCTCTCATAATCCAAACGAAAATTCGAATTCTAAATAACCTGGCATTCCCTATAATAATATATGATTGTGAATGCTGGAGATCTAAAGAGACTGACAAAAAAGAAACTGAATTCGGGCGAAATTTCATACTACAGAAGAATTATTAATAGTCAGCTAGATGGAAAGAAAAACGAACGAATGGGTTCTATAAAAAAAAAAAAATGGCAAAGCTACGCTTATGAATTCCATTAACAACAAGAAATTGTCCTTCATTTTTTCATGTTGCAAGAGGCAAGGGTGTGAACAATAATGTACTGTCAGGAATGGTAAGCGGCCAGAGAAGAGGAGGAATGATGATGATGATGATGATGATGATGATGAAAAGATTTTTTTTTCAGCAGCAAACTTTCTCCTTTTCCAATATGGAAACTTTTTTTTCTGTGTGCTGTTAATTTTTTTATCAACTCCTATCATCGAAATAATTGAAATAGCTTTCATCATTTGTATTCGTATGTCAATCTTCTAACATCGAAACATATTTTTTTTTTCTTGTGTAGCTCATATTAAGATTGACTACATTTTTTTTTTTTTACAAGGAAACTTTCTTCTCTCGTAACATCTTTTTTTTTTTGTGCTGCTCAATTTTAGATCAACTTGTATCATCGAAATAGCTTTCATCATTTCTATTTGTATGTCAACATTTTTTTCTTCCATCATTAAAACATCTGTTGTTGTTTTTTTCTTGTGCAGCTCATAGTTAGCTTGTAACATCAAAACTTTTTTTTCTGTGTTGTTCATTTTTAGATCAACTCGTATCATCGAAATAACTTTCTTCATCTGTAATCATATGTCAGCGATATTTGTTCTATCATCGAAACAATTATTTTTCTTACTGCTCATGACTAGTCTTTCTTCAGCAATAAACTTTCATCTCATTTTAAAATCAATCCGCATCATCAAAATATCTTTCATCATTTGTATTTGTGTATCATCGAAAAATAAAAATTCTCATGCTGAACATATTTAGATCGTCAACTTTTTTTTTTCAGCAGCAAACTTTCTTCTCGCGTATTATCGAGATATATATATAGAGATTTTTCTAAAGTACTTGTTTTAAAATCAATCCACAATACCAAAATGTCTTTCATCATTTGTATTTGTGTATCATTAAAAAAATAATTTTCACACCGCTCATATTTTGAATGACAACTATTTATTCAGCAGCAAACTTTCTTCTCACATATCATCAATTTTTCTTTTCTTTTCTTTTTTTTTTATCGATAACTTAGATCGAAATATCCACATCATCAAAATATCTTTCATCATTTGCATTTGTGTATCATCGAAAAAAAATATCCATGCTGAACATATTTAGATTGACAACTATTTTTTTTTTTATAGCAAACTTTCTTCTCGCATATCATCGAAACAATTTTATTTAAATCAACCCGCATCATCAAAAAAAAAAAAAAAACTTTCATCATTTGTATTTGTGTATCATCGAAAAAAAATTCTCAAGCTAAATATATTTAGATCGTCAAATTTCTTCTTGCATATCATTGAAGCATTTATCATGTGTTACTCATTTTTAAATCAATCTGCATCACCATATACCTTTCATCATTTCTATTTATGTATCATCAACACATTTTCTCATACTGCTCATATTTAGATCGACAACTTTTTTTTCAGCAGCAAACTTTCTTCTCGTGTATCATCAAATGTTTTCTTCTTTTTTTTCTTTTTTTCCTTTTTTTTTAGATCAACAAATTAGATCGAAATATCTTTTTTTTTCAGCAGCAATCTTTCTTCTCGCATGTCATCGAAACAATTTCTTTATGTGGTATTCATTTTTAGATCAGCCCATTTCACCAAAATACCTTTCATCATTTGTATTTGTGCATCATCGAAAAAAGAAATCTCGTACTGATCATATTTAAATCAACAAAAAAATTTCAGTAGCAAACTTTCTTCTCTCGTATCATCGAAAAGAAAAGAAAAATTCTGTGCTGCTCATTAAATCAACACGCAGCATCAAAACACCTTTCATAATTTGTATCTGTGATCATCAAAAAAATATTATCTTTCTCTTCATATTTACATCAAACAATTTTTATTTTTTTCAGTAGCAAACTCTCTTCTTGCGTATCATCAAAATATATATTTTTTTATGCTATTCATTTTTAATTCAACACACATCATCATCAAAACATATTTCATCAATTGTGTTTATGCATCATCGAAAAAAAAATTATCGTATTGTTCATATTTAGATCAACTATTTTTCTTTTTTTTTTAGTAGGAAACTTTCTCATCGAAAAAAAAAATCGTGTTTCTCATCTTTACATCAATTCGTATCATCGAAATTTGTTTCATCATTTTTATTTGTATATCATTGAAAATTCTTTATTGTGATGATCATATTTAGATCGACTTTTTTCAGTCACAAACTTTCTTCTCGTGTATCATTAAAACATTTTTATTATATGGTACTGATTTTTAAATCAACCTGCTTCCCCAAAATACCTTTCAATATTTGTATTCGTGTATCATCAAAAAAAATATATCGTACTACTCCTATTTATATTGACAACTTTTTTTTTCAGCAACAAATTTTCATCTCTCGTATCATCTAAACATTTCGATTCATCGATATATGTTTCATCATTTATATTTTGTGTATCATCAAAATATCTTTTTCGTGTTGATCGTATTTAGATAAAATACTTTTTTTTCAGCAGTAAAATTTCTTGTCTTGTATAAACGAAGCAATCATCAAAATAACTTTCATCTTTTGTATTTGTGTATCATAGAGAAATCTTTTTTGTGCTGTTCATATCTAGATCGACTACTATTTTTTTCCAGCAGCAAATTTTCTTCTTTCGCATCATCATGAAATTTTCCTTTTCTCGGCTGCTCATTTTTAGATCAAGTCGTTTCATCGAAATATGTTTCATCATTTATATTTATGTATCGTCAAAAAATCTTTTTTTATGTTGATCGTATTTAGATGGACTACCATTTTTTTCAGCAGCAAGCTTTCTTCTCTTGTATCAACAAAACATTTTTTTATTTTATGGAGTTTATTTTTAAACCAACCTACATCATCAAAATAACTTTAATCCTTTCTATTTGTGTATCATAGAAAAATATTATTTGTACTGTTCATATTTAGATTGACTACATTTTTTCACCAGCAAATTTTCATCATAAATTTTCTTTTTTTTCTGCTGCCCATTTTTCGATCAAGTAAAAATATGTTTCATCATTTATATTTGTGTAGCATCAAAAAATATTTTTTTGTGTGTTAATCATATTTAGATAGACTACTTTTTTCAGCAGCAAACTTTCTTCTCTTGTATCAACGAAGTAATCATCAAAATAACTTTTATCTTTTGTATTTGTGTGCCATAGAAAAACCTTTTTCGTGCTATTAATATTTAGATCGAAATTTTCTTCTTTTACATCATAAAATTTTAATTTTCTCTGCTGCTCATTTTTAGATAAAGTCATTTCATCGAAATATGTTTCATCATTTGTATTTCTGTATCCTCAAAAAAAAAATAATAATAATAATAAAATTGTGTTGATCATATTTAGATCGACTGTTATTTTTTCAGAAGCAAAGTTTCTTCTCTTCTATCAACGAAAAATTTCTAAATCAACTGCATCGTCAAGATCATTTTCATTTTTTGTATTTGTGTATTATAGAAAAATCTTTTTGTGCTGTTCATATTTAGATCGACTACTATTTTTTTTTCAGCAGCAATTTTTCTTCTTTTGCATCATCATAACATTTTCTTTTTCTCTGCTGCTCTTTTTTAGATCAAGTCGTTTCATCGAAATATGTTTCATCATTTGTATTTGTATATCATCAAAATATCTTTTTCGTGTTGATCGTATTTAGATCGACTACTTTTTTTTTAGCAGTAAACTTTCTTCTCTTGTATAAACGAAAAAATCATTAAAATAAATTTCATCTTTTGCATTTATGTAACATAGAAAAATCTTTTTTTGCGCTGTTCATATTTAGATCAACTACTATTTTTCTTTCAGCAGCAAATTTTCTTCTTTTGCATCATCATAACATTTTCTTTTCTCTGTGCTCATTTTTAGATCAAGCGTTTCATCGAAATATGTTTCATCATTTGTATTTGTGTATCATCAAAAAAATATATTGTGTTGATCATATTTAGATCGACTACTTTTTTTTCTAGCAGCAAACTTTCTTCTCTTGTATCAACGAAACAATTTCTAAATCACCCTGCATCGTCAAGATAAGTTTCATCTTTTGTATTTGTGTATCATAGAAAAATCATTTTTGTGGTGTTCATATTTAGATTGAATACTATTTTTTTCCACCAGCTATTTTTCTTCTTTTGTATCAGCATAACATTTTCTTTTTCTCTGCTGCTCATTTTTAGATCAAGTCGTTTCATCGAAATATGTTTCATCATTTGTATTTGTGTATCATCAAAAAAATATATATATTGTGTTGATCGTATTTAGATCGACTACTTTTTTTTTTCAGCAGTAAAATTTTTTCTCTTGTATAAACGAAACAATCATCAAAATAAATTTCATCTTTTGTATTTATATATCATAGAAAATTCTATTTGGGCTGTTCATATTTAGATCGACTACTATTTTTCTTCAGCAGCAAATTTTCTTCTTTTCCATCATCATAACATTTTCTTTTTCTCTGCTGTCATTTTTAGATCAAGCCGTTTCATCAAAATAAGTTTCATTATTTGTATTTGTGTATCATCCAAAAAAAAAATATTGTGTTGATCATATTTACATCGACTACTCTTTTTTTTCAGCAGCAAACTTTCTTCTCTTGCCTCAACGGAACAATTTCTAAATCAACATGCATCATTTATAATACCTTTCATCATTTCTATTTGTGTATCATCGAAATTTTTTTTTGTATGCTGCTCATATTTAGATCGACTACTTTTTTTTTCAGCAGCAAACTTTCTTCTCGTGTATCAACGAAAAAAATTATTAATCAACTTGCATCATCAAAATAACTTTCATCATTTGTATTTGTGTATCACAGTAAAAATCTTTTTTGTGCTGTTCATATTTAGATAAACTGCTATTTCTTTTCAGCAGCAATTTTTCTTCGTTTGCATCATCATAACATTTTCTTTTTCTCTGCTGCTCTTTCTTAATCAAGTCGTTTCATCGAAATATGTTTCATCATTTGTATTTGTGTATCATCAAAATATCTTTTTCGTGTTGATCGTATTTAGATCGACTACTTTTTTTTCAGCAGTAAACTTTCTTCTCTTGTATAAATGAAACAATTTCTAAATCAACCTGCATCATCAAAATAACTTTCATCTTTTATGTTTGTGTATCATAGAATTTTTTTTTTTTGTGGTGTTCATATTTAGATTGAATACTATATTTTTTTCCAGCAGCAATTTTTCTTCTTTTGTATCATCATAACATTTTCATTTTCTCTGCTGACTCTTTTTTAAGATCAAAGTGTTTCATCGAAATATGTTTCATCATTTGTATTTGTGTATCATCAAAAAGAAATATATTGTGATGATCATATTTAGATCGACTACGCTTTTTTTTGAGCAGCAAATTTTCTTCTCTTGTATCAACTGATAATCAATGCTCATCAAAATAAATTTTCATCAAAATTGTATTTGTGTATTATAGAACAATTTTTTTCGGCTTTCTATTTAGATCGACTACTAATTTTTTTTTTCCAGCAGCAAATTTTCTTCTTTTGCATCATCATAACATTTTCCTTTTCTCTGCTGTTCATTTTTAGATCAAGTCGTTTCATCGAAATATGTTTCATCATTTGTATTTGGGTATCATCAAAAATATATATATATTGTGTAGATCATATTTAGATCGACTACTCTTTTTTTTTTCATCAGCAAACTTTCTTCTCTTGTATCAACGAAACAATTTCTAAATCACCCTGCATCATCAAAATAACTTTCATCTTTTGTATTTGTGTATCATAGAAAAATCATTTTGTGTTGTTCATATTTAGATTGACTACTATTTTTTTCAGCAGCAAATTTCTTCTTTTGCATCATCATAACATTTTTTTTTTCTGCTGCTCATTTTTAGATCAAGTCGTTTCATCGAAATATGTTTCATCATTTGTATTTGTGTATCATCAAAATATTTTTTTGTGTTGATCGTATTTAGATCGACTACTTTTTTTTCAGCAGTAAACTTTCTTCTCTTGTATAAACGAAACAACAATCAAAATAAATTTCATCTTTTGTATTTGTGTATCATAGAAAAATCTTTTTGTGCTGTTCATATTTAGATCGACTACTATTTTTTTTCAGCAGCAATTTTCTTCTTTTGCATCATCATAACATTTTCTTTTTCTCTGCTGCTCATTTTTAGATCAAGTCGTTTCATCGAAATATGTTTCATCATTTGTATTTGTGTATCATCAAAATATTTTTTCGTGTTGATCGTATTTAGATGACTACTTTCTTTTTCAACAGTAAAATTTCTTCTCTTGTATAAACGAAACAATCATCAAAATAAATTTCATCTTTTGTATTTATGTATCATAGAAAAATCTTTTTGTGCTGTTCATATTTAGATCGACTATTAATTTTTTTTCAGCAGCAAATTTTCTTCTTTTGCATCATCAGAACATATTCTTTTTCTCTGCGGCTCATTTTTAGATCAAGTCGTTTCATCGAAATATGTTTTATCATTTGTATTTGTGTATCATAGAAAAATCTTTTTTGTGCTGTTCATATTTAGATCGACTACTAATTTTTTTCAGCAGCAAATTTTCTTCTTTTGCATCATCAGAACATATTCTTTTTCTCTGCGGCTCATTTTTAGATTAAGTCGTTTCATCGAAATATGTTTTATCATTTGTATTTGTGTATCATCAAAAAAAAAAATATTGTGTTGATGGTATTTAGATCGACTACTTTTTTTTCAGCAGTAAAATTTCTTCTCTTGTGTAAACGAAACAATCATCAAAATAAATTTCATCTTTTGTATTTATGTATCATAGAAAAATCTTTTTTGTGCTGTTCATATTTAGATCTACTATTAATTTTTTTTTCAGCAGCAAATTATCTTCTTTTGCATCATCATAACATTTTCTTTTTCTCTGCTGCTCATTTTTAGATCAAGTCGTTTCATCAAAATATGTTTCATCATTTGTATTTCTGTATCATCAAAAAAAAAAAAAAAAAATTGTGTTGATCATATTTAGATGACTACTCTTTTTTTTTGCAGCAAACTTTCTTCTCTTGTATCAACGAAACAATTTCTAAATCAACCTGCATCATCAAAATACCTTTCATCATTTGTATTTGTGTATCATAGAAAAAAAAATTTTTATGCTGCTAATATTAAGATCGACCACAATTTTTTTTCCAACAGCATTTTCTTTTTCTCTGCTGCTCATTTTTTAGTACAACTCATTTCATCGAAATATGTTTCATCAATTTTATTTGTGTATAGTCGAAAAATATTTTTTTGTGTTGATCATATTTAGATCAACTACTTTCTTGTTTCAGCAGGAACCTTTCTTCTCATGTATCAACGAAACAATTTCTAAATCAATCTGCATTATCTAGGTAACTTTCATTTTTCGTATTTGTGTATCATAGAGAAAAATTTTTTGTGCTGTTCATATTTAGATTGACTACTATTTTTTTCCGGCAGCATGTTTTCTTCTTCTGCATCATCATAACATTTTCTTTTTCTCTGCTGTTCATTTTTAGATCAAGTCGTTTCATCGAAATATGTTTCATCATTTGCATTTGTGTATCATCAAAAAAAAAATTTGTGGTGATCATTTTTAGTTCGACTACTATTTTTTTTCAGCAGCAAAGTTTCTTCTCGTATATCAACGAAACAATATCTAAATCAACTTGCATCCTCAAAATAACTTTCATCATTTGTATTCGTGTATAATCCAAAAAATTTTTTTGTGCTGATCATCTTTAGATCGACTAATATTTTTTTTTCAGCAGCAAACCTTCTTCTCGTGTATCAACGAAACAATTTCTAAATCAACCTGCATCATCAATTTTTGTTCTCAAGAGCGAACTTTTTTCCCGCATCATCAAAATACCTTTCATCATTTGTATTTGTTGTTACAATGAAGTTAACATTAAATCATCATATTTTTAATCACCATTGAATAACTCAAGGAATGCAACAAGAGTGTGGAAATATAAAACACTAGTAGATGCTTACATTTTATTACTAAGAAGTCAATTATACGCTGACAACTGCCAGAAAATATTATAATACAAAATGAATATGAAACACCGTTCCATCATTTGTATTTGTGTATCATCCAAAAAAAATTCTCTTACTGCTCATAATTAAATCGACAAATTTTCTTTTCAGTAGCAAACTTTCTTCTCTCGTATCATCTAAACAATTTGTTTTTCAGTGTTGCTCATTTTAGATCAACTCGTATCATCGACATGTTTCATCATTTGTATTTGTATATCATCGAAAAAAAAAAAATGTGCTGATCGTATTTAGATCAACAACTTTTTTTTTCAGCAGCATACATTCTTCTGCATATCATCTTTTTTTTTTCTTCTTTTTTAATATGGTACTCATTTTTAAATCAACCTGCATCACCAAACCACTTTTCATTATTTGCATTTGTGTATCATCAAAAAGATTTCTCATAGTCTTCATAATTAGGTCGACAACTTTTTTTTAACAGCAGCAAACACTCTTCTCTTGTATAATCGAGAAAAAAATTCTGTGATGCTCTTTTTTAAATCAACCCGCACCATAAAAACACCTTTCATTATTTGTATTTGTGTATCATCAAAAAATAATTTCGTACTTAGATTGACAACTTTTTTTTATCATTCCTTTCTTGTATAATCGAACCATTTTATTTAATCAACCCACATCATCAAAATACCTTTCATCATTTGTATTTGTTGTTACAACCAAGTTAACATGAAATCATTCTTAATCACCATTTAATAACTCAAAGAATGCAACAAGAGTGTGGAAATATAAAACACTAGTAGATTTTTATATTTTATTACTAAGAAGTTCATTACACACCGGCAACTCCCAGCAAATACCGTTTAACCTTCAATCAACACAATTCAAATATTGGGCAGCTCAAGTTTCTCTGTAGAAACTATAAAAAAAAGACAAAGTCATTACTGCAAAACTATCCTACTTAACATCGTGTATCACAGAAAAAAATTTCTTACTGCTCATTTTTATTTTTTCAACAGTAAACTTTCTTTTCTCATAGCATCAAAATATTTTTTTATGTGGTACTCATTTTAAATCAACACCATCAAAATATCTTTCATCGTTTGTATTTGTGTATTATCAAAAAATCTTTTTGTCCGGATCCTATCTAGATAGATTGATTATTATTTTTTCAGCAGCAAACTTTCTTGTCGAGTATCGTTGAAACAATTAATTTTATTAGATCAACTCGTATCATCGAAATAAGTTTCATCATTTGGATTTGTATATCATCAAAAAATCTTTTTTTTCTTTTTCTTTTGTACGGATCATATTTAGATCAACAACTTTGTTCTTAGCAAATTTCCTCTATCGTTTCATCAAAACTTTTTTTTTTATCTGTGTTGTTAATTTTTAGATCAACTCATATCATCAAAATACCTTTCATCATTTGTATTTGTGTATTATCGAAAAATCTTTTTGTCCGGATCATATCTAGATCGACTATTATTTTTTCAGCAGCAAACTTTCTTATCGCGTATCGTTGAAACATTTTATATTAAATCAACTCGTATCATCGAAATAAGTTTTGTCATTTGTATTTGTACATCATCGAAAAATATTTTTTGTACTGATTATATTTAAATCAACTACTTTGTTCTTAGCATACTTTCTTCTATCGTTCATCAAAACTCTTTTTTTCTCTGTGTTGTTAATTTTTAGATCAGCTCATATCATCAAAATAACTTTCATCATTTGTATTTGTATATCATCGAAACATCTTTTTTGTACTGATTATATTTAGATCAACTACTTTGTTCTTAGCAAACTTTCTTCTATCGTTTCATCATAACTTTTTTTTTCTGGGTTCTTAATTTCTAGATCAATTCATATCATCAAAATGTGTTTCATGTTTGTATTTCTATCATCGAAAAAAAAATTGCTGATCATATTTAGAGAAAACTTTCTTTTTTCGTATCATCGAAATTTTTTAGTTCGAATCAAAATCATCGAAATAGGTTACATTGTTTGGGTTTGTGTATCATCGAACAAAAAATTCTTGTATTAGTCATATTTACATCGACCTCTTTTTTTCAGCAACAAAATCTCATTTCTATGTCAACCCGCATCATCAAAAATCCTTTCATCGTTTGTATCATCGGGAAAAAAAAAAATCTATTACTCATATTTAGGTTCAATACTTTTTTTCAGATGCAAACTTTATTTTTCTGTGCTGCTCATCTTTAGATGAATATGTGTCACCAAAATACATTTCATCATTTGTATTTGTGTATTATCCAAAAAAAAAAATCCTCGTACTGCTCATATTTAGATCGACTACTTTATTTTCAGCAGCAAACTTTATTCACCCATATCATCGAAACCTTTTTTTTTTCTGTATTGCTCCTTTAATCAACCTGCATCATCAAAATACCTTTCATCATTTGTATTTGTGTATCATCAAAAAAAAATCCTCGTACTGGTCATATTTAGATTGACTACTTTTTTGTCGTCTACAGACTTTCTTCTCTTGTATCATTGATATTTACTTTGAAATCAACCTGCATCATCAAAATACCTTTCATCGTTTGTAATTGTATCATCGAAAAAATATTTTTTGTGCCGATCATATTTAGCTTGACTACATTTTTTTTTCAGCAGCATAAATTCTTCTCGTGATCGTCGAAACAATTTTTTTTTTTTTTTTCTGTGCTGCTCATTTTTAGATCAACTTGTATCATCGAAATATGTTACATCATTTCTATTTGAGCTAATGATATTTAGATTGACTAGGTTTTTTTACTACAGCGACAAACTTTCTTCTCGCTTATCATCAAAACAATTTTTTTTTTCTGTGCTGCTCATCTTTAGATGAACATGCATCATCAAAATATCTCCCATTGTTTGTATTTGTGTATCATTGAAAAAAAAAAAAATCGTACTGCTCATGTTTAGATTGACTCGAAACATAATTTCATCATTTATATTTTTCATGTGGTACTTATTTTGAAATCAAAATAACCTTTCATCATTTGTATTTGTATATCATCGGGAAAAAATTCTCTTACTGCTCATATTTAGAACAACTAATTTTTTTTTCATCGACAAACTTTCTACTCTCGTATCATCTTGACATTTTTATTTTTCATGTGGTGCTTATTTTGAAATTAACCTGCATCATCAAAATACCTTTCATCATTTATATTTGTGTACCACCAAAAAAATTTCCTCGTACTCCTCATATTTAGATTGACTACATTTTTTTTTTCAGCAGCAAACTTTAGTCTCACTTATCATTGAAACTTTTTTTTTTCTGTACTGTTTAATTAATCTGCATCATCCAGATACCTTTCATCATTTATATTTGTGTATCATCAAAAAAAAAATCTCTTACTGATCATGTTTAGATCGACTACTTGTTTTTCGTCGACAAACTTTCTTCTCTAGTATCATCTTAACCTTTTTTTTTCTTCATGTGGTGTTTATTTTGAAATCAACCTGCTGCTCATATTTAGACCGACTCTTTTTTTTTTGAGCAACAAGCCTTCTTCTTTCGCATTGTCAATACATTTTGTTTTTCTCTGCTGCTCATTTTTTGATCAAGTCGTTTCATCGAAATATGTTTCATTATTTGTATTCGTGTATCATCATTTTTTTTTTTTTTTATGTTGATCATATTTAGATCGACTACTTTTTTTTCAGCAGTAAACTTTCTTCTCTTGCATCGATGAAACAATTTCTAAATCAGCCTGCACCATCAAAATAACTTTCATCTTTTGTATTTGTGTATCATTGAAAATTCTGTTCATATATAGATTGACTACTTTTTTTTCAGTGGCAAATTTTCTTCTATTGTATCATCGAAACATTTTTTTTTTTTTATGGAGCTCATATTTAGATCAAGTCGTTTCATCGAAATATGTTTCATCATTTGTATATGTGTATCACCAAAAAATCTTTTTCATGCTGTTCATATTTAGATCGACTACATTTTTTTTTTTAGCGCAAACATTCTTCTCTTGTATCAACGAAACAATTTCTAAATCAACCTGCATCATCAAAATAATTTTCATCATATGTTTTTGTGTATCATAGAAATTTTTTCAGCAGCAAACTTTCTTCTTATTATCATCGAAACATTTTCTTTTTTTTCTGTGCTGCTCATTTTGAGTTGATTTTGTAAATCAACCTGTATCATCAAAATACCTTTCATCACTTGTATTTGTGTATCATCGAAAAAAAAAAATTGTGTCGATCATATCTAGATCGACTCCATTTTTTCAGCAGCAAACTTTCTTCTCGTGTGTTAACAAAATAATTTCTAAATGAACCTGCATCATCAAAATACCTTTCATCAATTGTATTTGCTAATCTTTTCTTTTTCTGCACTGCTCATCTTGATTTGACTTTGTAAATGAACCTGTATCATGAAAATACCTTTCATCATTTGTGTATCATCGAAAAAAAAAAATTGCTGATCATATTTAGATTGACTCCATTTTTTTCCGCAGCAAATTCTTTTCTCGTGTGTCAACAAAACAATTTCTAAATCAACCTGCATCATCAAAATTTATATTTGTTAATCATCGAAAAAAAAAATTTGCGCTGCTCATATTTAGGTCGACTTTTTTCTTCATCATTTGTATTTGTGCATCATCAAAAAAAAAAAAAAAAAAAAATTCTTCTCGTGTGTCAACAAAACAATTTATCAATCATCCAAATATCTTTTATCATTTGTAATTGGTAATCACCGAAAATTCTTTTTTGTGCTGCTCATATTTAGATCGACATCTTTTTTTTCAGCAGCAAGCTTTCTTCCCTTGTATCATCGAAACATCATCTTTTTTTTTATTATGTGGAGTTCACTTTTAAGTCAACCTACATCATCAAAATAACTTTTATCTTTTATATTTGTGTATCATCATATATGCTGTTCATATTTAGATCGCCTACTTTTTTTCGGCAGCAAACTTTCTTCTCTCATATTATCGAAACATTTTGTGTGTGTGAGTGTGTGTGTTGCTCATTTTTATTTCAAATCGTCTCATCGAAATAAGTTTCATTATTTGTATTTGTGTATCATTGACAAAAAAAAAAAGTATGCTGATAATACTTAAATCAACTACTTTATTACAGCAACTAAATTTCTTCTCTTTCCATATGGTATTTATTTTAAAATCAATCTACATCATCAAAATTTCTTCATCATTTGTATTTGTGTATCATCTAAAAATCTTTTTTGTGGTGATCAAATTTAGATCGACTACTTTTTTTTCAGCAGCAAACATTCTTCTCTTGTATCATCAAAACATTTTTTCTTTATCTGTGCTGCTCATTTGAGTTGAAATCATATCATCGAAATATGTTTCATCATTTACATCAACACCTTTTTTTTTCAGCAGCAAACTTTATTCTCTTTTATCATCGAAATATTTTCTTTCCTTTTTTTTTATGGTACTCATTTGAAATCAACCCACATCA
This sequence comes from Penaeus monodon, assembly GCF_015228065.2. Classification (NCBI taxonomy): domain Eukaryota; kingdom Metazoa; phylum Arthropoda; class Malacostraca; order Decapoda; family Penaeidae; genus Penaeus; species Penaeus monodon. The sequence goes on from NW_023659552.1 coordinate 265,859, forward strand.
ACGAAATACCTTGCAATTTTGTATTTGTCTATCATTGAAAAAAAAAATGTGCTGATCGTATTTAGATCGACTACTATTTTTTCAGTAGCAAACTTTCTTCTCACATATCATCGAAACCTTTTTTTCTATGTGGTACTGCTCATTTTCAGATCAACTCATATCGTCGAAATTGTTTCATTATTTGCATTTGTGTATCATCAAACAAAAAAAAAATCAGCTAATCATATTTTTATTGCCTACTTTTTTTTCAGAAGCAAACTTTCTTCTCTCGTATCATAGAAACATTTTTTTTTTCTGTACTCAGTTTTAGATTAACTCGTATCATCAAAAAATATGTTCCATTATTTGTATTTGTGTATCATCGAAAAAAATAATGTTTTGTGTTCATCATATACAGATCGACAACTTTTTTTTCAGCTGCAAACTTTCTTCTCTCGTAACATCGAAATATATTTTTCTGTACTCAGTTTTAGATTAACTCTTATCATCGAAATATGTTGCATCATTTGTATTTCTGTATCATCGAGAAAAAAATGTATTGTGTTCATCATATTCAGATCGACAACTTTTTTTTTCAGCTGCAAACTTTCTTCTCTTGTATCATCGAAACATTTTTTTCTGTACTCAGTTTTAGGTTGACTCGTATCTTCGAAATATGTTGCATTATTTGTATTTGTGTATCATCGAATAAAAAATGTTATGTGTTCATCATATTCATCAGATCGACAATACTTTTTTTTCAGCTGCAAACTTTCTTCTCACGTATCATCGACAATTTTTTTTTAAGCAGTAAACTTTCTTCTCTCGTATTGTCGATACATTTTTCTTATGTGGTGTTCATTTTCAAACCAACCCACATCATCAAACTACCTTTTATCATTTGTAGTTGTGTATCATCGAAATTTCTTTTTTGTACTGATCATATTTATATTGACAACTTTTTTTTTTTTAAGCAGCAAACATTCTGTATTTGAGTATCATCGAAAATCTTTTTTGTGCTACTCATATTTCGATCGACTACTTTTTTCAGCAGCAAACTTTCTTCCCGTACTTGTTATTGGTCATCGCATCATCGAAATATGTTTCATCATTTGTATTTGTGTATCAACGAAAAAACAGCAACAAAAAACATTAGGATAGTTATATCTAGATCAACTATTTTTTTTTTCCGAAACAATTTTTTTTTCCTGTGCTGTTCAGTGTTAGATCAACTCGTATCATTGAGATATGTTTCTCCATTTGTATATTTGTATCATCGAAAAAAAGAAAATGTGGTAATCATGTATAGATAGATAGACTACATTTAATTTTTAGCAACAAACTTTATTCTCTCGTATCATAGAAAAAAAAATGTGCTGCCCATTTTGAGATGAGCTCGTATCATCAATATGTTTCTCATTTGTATTTGTGTATCATATTTAGATCGACTACAATTTTTTGAACAGCAAACTTTCTTCTCACGTATCATCGAAATTTTTTTTTTTCTGTGGTGATCCTTTTAGATCAACTCGTATCATCGATATGTTTCTCATTTGTATTTATGTATCATAAGAAAAAAAAAAAAATTCTGATAATATTTAGATCGACTACAATTTTTTCAACAGCAAACTTTCTTCTCTTGTATCATCGAATTTTTTTCTTTCTGTGCTGATCCTTTTAGATCAATTCGTATCATCGATATATTGTGTTGATCATATTTAGATCGATTACAAACAGTAAACTTTTACATCATTCGTAGTTGTGTATTATTGAAAAAAAAAATTGTGCTGATCATATTTAGATTGAATACTTTTTCTTTCAGTAGCCAACTTTCTTCTCTCGTATCATCGAAACATTTTTTATTCTGTGTAACATCCTTAAAATAATCTTGTACAGCAAAATCTATTGTCGCTTATCATCATGTATATCATCGAAAAATCTGTTTTACTGTGCTGATCATATTAAGATGGACTATTTTTTTTCTGCAGCAAACTTTCTTCTCGTGTATTATCAAAACATTTTTTTTTTTTTTTTGTACTGCTCATTTTAGTTGAAATCGTATCATCGAAATATACTACATCATTTGTGTTCGTGTATCATCCTTAAAATAATTTTGTACAACAAAATTCATTCTTGTGTATCATTGAAACATTTTTTAAGATTTTTTGTGCTGCTAATTTTTAGATCAACTTGTATCATTGCAATATGTTTCATCTTTTGTATTTGTATATCATCGAAAAATCTATTTTTCTGTGCTGATCATATTTAGATCGACTACCTTTTTTCTGCAGCAAACTTCTTCTCGTGTATTATCGAAACATTTTTTTCTGCTGATTTTTAGATCAACTCGTATCATCGAAATATGTTTCATATCTTTGTATTTGTATATCAACGAAAATAAAGTTTGTGCTGCAATCAAAATATCATACATCATTTGTATTTGTATATCATCAATTTTTTTTTTTTTTTTCAGATTGCTCATATTTAGATTGACAACTTTTTTTTAACATTCCTTTCTTGTATAATCGAACACGCATCATCAAAATACCTTTCATCATTTATATTTGTTGTTACAATCAAGTCAACATTAAATCATGATATTTTTAATCACCATTGAATAACTCAAAGAATACAACAAGAGTGTGGAAATATAAAACACTAGTAGATGCTTACATTTTATTACTATAAAGTTAATTACACACTGGCAACTTCCAGCAAATATTATAATACAAAATGAATATGAAACACCGATTCATCATTTGTATTTGTGTCTCATCCAAAACAAATTCTCTTACTGCTCATGTTTAAATCGACAACTGTTCCTTTCAGCAGCAAACTTTCTTCTCTCGTATCATCTAAACATTTTGTTTTTTCAATGTTGCTCATTTTTAGATCAACTCGTATCATCGACATGTTTCATCATTTGTATTTGTATATCATAAAAAAAAAAAAAAAAAATTGTGCTGATCATATTTAGATCAACATTTTTTTTTTTTCAGCAGCAAACATTCTTCTTGCATATCATCATTTTTTTTTTTTTACTTTAATATGGTATTCGTTTTTAAATCAACCTGCATCATCAAAACACTTTTCATTATTTGCATTTGTGTATCATCAAAAAGATTTCACATAGTCTTCATATTTAGATCGACAACTTTTTTTTTTTTTTATCATCAGCAAACACTCTTCTCTTGTACAATCGAAACATTTTTTTCTGTGATGCTCTTTTTAAAATCAACCTGCACCATCAAAATACCTTCCATCATATGTATTTGTGCATCATCGAAAAAAAAAACTTTCTTATTGTTTATATTTTGATTGACTACTTTTTCTTCAGCTGCGAATTTTCTTCTCTTTTAAATCAACCGCACCATCAAAATACATCGAAAAAAATATATATCTTACTACTCATATTTTCATCAACTCCTATTTTTTTTCAGCAGCGAACTTTCTTCTCTCATATCATCGAAACATTTTTTTTTTATATGGTACTCATTTTTAAATCAATCAAAAATACCTTTCATTATTTGTGTTTGTGTATCATCAAAAATACATATATATATATATATATATTGTACTTAGATCGACATTTTTTTTTATCAGCAGCAAATATTCCTTTCTTGTATAATCGAACCATTTCATTTAATCAACCCACATCATCAAAATACCTTTCATCATTTGTATTTGTTGTTACAATCAAGTTGTTACAAATCATGGTATTCTTAATCACCATTTAATAACCCAAAGAATGCAACAAGAGTGTGGAAATATAAAACACTAGTAGATAGTAGGTAGTTTATATTTTATTACTAAGAAGTCAATTACACGCTGACAACTCCCAGCAAAAATATTATAATACAAAATGAATATGAAATACCGTTTAACCTTCAATCAACACAATTCAAATATTGGGCAGCTCAAGTTTCTCTGTAGAAACTATAAAAAAGATAAAGTCATTGCTACAAAACTATCCTCCTTAACATTGTGTATCATCGAAAAAAAAAAAAAATCTCTTACTGCTCATCTATTTTCTTTGCAGTAAACTTTCTTTTTCTCATATCATCAATTTTTTTTTTTTTTATGTGGTACTCATTTGAAATCAATACCATCAAAATACCTTTCATCATTTGTATTTGTGTATTATCGAAAATTCTTTCTATCCTGATCGTATCTAGATTGACTATTATTTTTTTCAGTTACAAACTTTCTTATTGCGTATCGTTGAAACGATTATTTTTATTAGATCAACTCGTATCATCGAAATAAGTTTCATCATTTCCATTTGTATATCATCAATTTTTTTTTTTTTTTTTTTTTGTACTGATCATATTTAGATCAACTATTTTGTTTTTAGCAAACTTTCTTCTATTGTTTCATCAAAAAATATTTTCTTATCTGTATTGTTAATATTTAGATCAACTCATATCATCAAAATACCTTGCATCACTTGTATTTGTGTATCATAGAAAAATATTCTCGTATTGCTCATGTTTAGAACAATTACTTTTTACTTTCTCGTCGACAAACTTTATTTTCTCGTATCATGACATTTTTTTTTTTTTTCATGTGGTGCTTATTTTGAAATCAACCTGTATCATCAAAATACCTTTCATCATTTGTAATTGTGTATCATCAAAAAAAAAATCCTTATACTCCTCATATTTAGATTGACTACATTTTTTTCAGCATCAAATCTTATTCTCTCATATTATTGAAACATTTCTTTCTGTACTGCTCGTTAAATCGATTTGCATCATCAAAATACCTTTCATCATTTGTATTTGTGTATCATAGAAAAAAAATTCTCGTACTACTCATGTTTAGAACAACTTCTTGTTTTTCGTCGACCAACTTTCTTCTCTCGTATCACTTAACTTTTTTTTATGGGGTGAAACGTTTTTTGTGTATTATCGAGAAAAAATCTCGTACTGTTCATGTTCAGAACGACTACTTGTTTTTCGTCGACAAACTTTATTCTCTCGTATCATAATTTTTTTTTCTTTTTTTCATGTGGTGTTTATTTTGAAATCAACCTGTATCATCAAAATTCCTTTAATCGTTTGTATTTGTGTATCATTAAAAAAATTCCTTATATTCCTCATATTTAGATTGCTTACATTTTTCATCAGCATCAAATTTTATTCTCTTGTATTATTGAAACATTTCTTTCTGTAGTGCTCGTTAAATCGATCTGCATCATCAAAATACCTTTCATCATTTGTATTTGTGTATCATAGAAAAAAATTCTCGTACTGCTCATGTTCAGAACGACTACTTGTTTTTCGTCGACAAACTTTATTCTCTCGTATCATAATTTTTTTTTTTCATATGGTGATTATTTTGAAATCAACCTGCATCATCAAAATACCTTTCATCATTTGTATTTATTTATCATTAAAAAAATTTCCTCGCACTGCTCATATTTAGATTGACCGCATTTTTTTCACCAGCAAACTTTATTCTTTCGTATCATCAAAACATTTTTTTTTTAATGCAGTACTTATTTTGAAATCAATCTGCATCATCAAAATACCTTTCATCATTTGTGTTTGTGTATCATCGAGAAAAAAAAAATTCTCGTACTGCTCATCTTTAGATCGACTACCTTTTTTTTCAGCAGCAAACCGTCTTCTCTCGTATCATCGAAACATCTTTTTTTTTTTATATATGTTACTTATTCTTAAATCAACCTGCATCATCAAAATACCTTTCATCATTTGTATTTGTGTATCCTCAAAAGCATTTCCTCGTACTGCTCATATTTAGATTGACTACAATTTTTTCAACAGCAAACTTTATTCTCTCGTATCATAGAAACATTTTTGCTTCTGTACTGCTCATTAAATCAATCTGCATCATCCAGATACCTTTTATTATTTGTATTTGTGTATCATAGAAAAAAAAGATTCTCGTACTCCTCACATTCAGAGCATGACTACATTTTTTTTCAGCAGCAAACTTTATTCTCTCGTATCATCGAATTTTCTTTTGTTTTTCTGTGCTGCTCATTTTTAGATCAACTCGTATCATCGAAATATGTTTCATCGTTTGTTTTGTCTTAATGTTATTTAGATCGACTAGGTTTTTTTTTTCAGCAGCAAACTTTCTTCTCGCGTATCATCAAAATATTTCTTTTTCTGTGCTCATCTGTAGATCAACCCGCATCATCAAAATACCTTTCATTGTTTAAATTTGTGTATCATCGAAAAAAAAAGAAAGTCGTATTGTCTAGTTTATATACAACAAACAGATACGAAATCAAAATAAGTTTACGTAGGACGTTGGTTGAATAAAAAAAATAGATACTTTTATATTTTATTTTATTACCTCATAGCATATTGCACACCACCTCTTTTTTTGTCGAGCGAGATGATGAGCTTTTGACCAGTTGGTAACTGGGATATCTTCAATGTCCTCGCTAACCTTTCCGTTGTTGTTGGATTCGACGTGTTCGTCAGAGCCTATGTCGCTAAGATGACAAGATAAAATAACAAGAAGACACAATAAATTTTACATTAGAGGAACACGGACTCGTTAAGCTGAAAGGCCTGCACCCTCTCTCTGCAACAGGGCCTGGTTCTCCTGCAGGAGTCGGTTCCTATGGTTCATCAGCCGCCTGCGCCGCGCTGCGACCAACCTCGCCACCCGCCGCGCTGCGACCAACCTCGCCACCTGCCGCGCTGCGACCAACCTGGCTGCCACTCGGTCGGGCGCCGGGGAAACAGCCCCGGTGCCGCCCACGACGATGCGTATCGTCTTGGGTGCCTTGGCCTGAGGCGGAGCATCCGCCTCCCCGTTTCCCTCGCTAGGATGAGACCGAAGGCGCTTGCGCTGGCCGCCCTCAGGACTTCGATCTCTCGCAGGCAGCGCGGACGTTCGCATATTGGCAGCTATCTTCCTGATGAAGGCCGCGTCCATGCTGCTGCTGAAGCGCCTGTGCTGCGCCTGCATCATGACCTGCGGCGGTCGCTGCTGAGCGGCCACTATGGCGGCCGCTTCGCATACGCGGGAGAAATCCTTGTAGACGGTGCCGGCGGCGCTGCAAGAGCCGCTGCCCGGGATCTTCACGAACGACCTTACCGCGATGCCGATGTTGTGCGAGGCGACCATCGCTCAGTAGCACTCGCTCTTTCTCCGATCTGGAAAATATAGTGATGAAATTATTACCACCGATTTTTAAAAGCCTCGTCTGCGTGTAAATCTCTTTCTTTGGATAATACCTGTTCCACTTTCCGACGCGATAACCCGTTCGCGTATTTGTAACACCGTATCTTAAAGTTCACTCCTGATATATCATTTCGTGATCTCTGAACACTGACATTATTCATTTACAATAGAAGCACGTTATACTCACCTTGCTAGTAATCAGGATCGCTTATCCAGCTGCTCTCGCTGCTTCACTGTTGACGGTGTAAGCGATTCTCTCTGAATGAGTCGGGTTATACGACCTCTGCCATATTATAAACGTACAATGCGTGAAGATGCCGTGTGCGTGTTTTGTGACATTTCTTTTCCTCTTTCTTCCATCTCAGTACTTCTCGAAAACGAAATTTATCTCTGAATCAGCTCCATTATTTTTACACGATATCCATAGAAATAGGAAATGAACGGAAGAGAATATCCTCGCTGGCAACTAGCTGAGAGTCGTTGTTGAGAGATTGACTTATTTCTTTTTAAACAGCAAACTTTATTCTTTCGTATCATCGAAACATTTTTTTTTTTTTTACAGTGCGGCCCATCTTTAGATCAATTCGTATCACCAAAATAACTTTCATCATTTGTATTTGTGTATCATCAAAAAAAATTCCTCCTACTGCTCATATTCAGATTGACTACATTTTTTCTCAGCAGCTAACTTTATTCTCTCATACCACTGAAACATTTTTTTCTGATCTGCTCTTTATATCAACATGCATCATCAAAATACCTTTCGTCATTTGTATTTGTGTGTCATCTAATTATTTTTTCTTTTGCATCTGATGTTTAAATTTTCTTCTCTCGTATCGTCGAAACATTTTTTTTTCATGTGGTACATTTCATCATTTATATTTGTGTATCATGAAAAATCTTTTTTGTACTGATCATATTTAGATTGACTAGATTTTTTTCGTCGACACACTTTCTTCTCTCGTATCATCTAAATATATTTTTTTCTTGTGGTATTTATTTTGAAATTAACCTGTATCATCAAAATACCTTTCATCATTTGTATTTGTGTATCATCGAAAAAAAAAAGAAAATCGTATTAAATCAAACTGTATCACCAAAACACCTTTCATTATTTGTATTGGTGTATCAAAAAAAAATTCGTACCTAGATCGACAACTTTTTTTTTTATCAGCAGCAAACATTCTTTTCTTGTATAATCGAACCTTTTTTTTTTTCTTTTATGAATCAACCCGCATCATCAAAATACCTTTCATCATTTGTATTTGTTGTTACAGTCAAATTAACATTAAATCATGGTATTTTTAATCACCATTGAATAACTCAAAGAATGGAACAAGAGTGTGGAAATATAAAACACTAATAGATGCTTACATTTTATTATTAAGAAGTTAGTTACACGCTGGTAGCTGCCAGCAAATATTATAATACAAAATGAATATAAAACACCATTTGACCTTCAATTAACACGATTCAAATAATTGGGCAGCTCAAGTTTCTCCGTAGTTACTACAAAAAAAAGACAACGTCATTGCTGCAAAACTATCCACCTTACATTGTGTATCATCGAAAAAAATATATATATATCTTACTGTTCATATTTAGATCGACTACTTTTAAATCAACATCATCAAAATACCTTTCATCATTTGTATTTGTGTATTATCGAAAAATCTTTTTGTCCGGATCATATCTAGATCGACTACTATTTTTCAGCATCAAGCATTCTTGTTGCGTATCGTTGAAACATTTTTTTTATTAGATCAGCGCGCGAAGCGTAGGTACCCGAATAAAAACTTGTATCATCGAAATAGGTTTCATCATTTGTATTTGTATATCATCGAAAAAAAAAATTGTACTAATCATGTTTAGATCAACTACTTTGTTCTTAGGAAACTTTCTTCTCTTGTTTCATCAAAACTTAATTTTTTCTGTGCTGTTGATTTTTAGATCAACTCATATCATCGAAATATGTTTTTTATCAATGGCGTTTGTGTATCATGGAACAAAAAAATTATTATATTAGTCATATTTAGATCGACCTCTTTTTTTCAGCTAAACTCTCTTCTCTCGTATCATCGAAACATTTTTTTTTCATGTAGTACTCATTTCTATTTCATTTCTAAATTTCTGCTCATATTAGATGAACTACTTTATTTTCAGCAGCAAATTTTATTCTCTCATATCATCGAAATATTTTTTTTTTCTGTACTGCTCATTAATTCAACCTGCATCATCGAAAAAAAAAAACTTTCATCATTTGTATACGTGTATCATCGAAAAACATTTTTCGGACTCCTCATATTTAGATCGACTACCTTTTTGTAGTCGACAAACTTTCTTCTCTCGTGTCATCGATACTCATCTCTCGTTAGGTTAGGTTAAATAAATCTGCATCATCAAAATATCTTTCATCATTTGTATTTGTGTATCATCGAAAAAATAATTCTCGTACTGCTCACATTTAGATTGACTACATTTTTTTTTCAACAGCAAACTTTCTTCTCTCGTATCCTCGAAACATTTCTTTCTTTTCATGTGGTACTTATTTTGACATCAACCTCTATCATCAAAATACTTTTCATCATTTATACTTGTATATCATCGAAAACAAAATTTCTCATACTGCTCATGTTTAGATCAACTACTTTTTTTTTTCGTCGACAAACTTTCTTCTCTCGTTCATCGAAACATATTTAATTTTTTAAGTGGTATTTAATTTGAAATCAACCTACATCATTAAAATATGTTAGGTTAAGTTAAATCAATCTGCATCATCAAAATATCTTTCATCATTCGTATTTGTGTATCATCGAAAAAATAATTTTTTTTTTTTTTTCAGCAGCAGCTATCATCAAAATACTTTTCTTCATTTGTATTTCTATATCATCGAAAACAAAATTTTTCATATTCCTCATGTTTAGATCAACTACTTTTTTTTCGTCGACAAACCTTCTTCTCTCGTTCATCGAAACATTTTTTTTTTTTTAAGTGGTACTTATTTTGAAATCAGTCTGCATCTTCAAAATACCCTTCATCCTTTGTATTTGTGTATCATCGAAAAAAAAAATTATGCTGATCATAATTAGATTGACAACTTTTTTTTCCAACAGCAAACTTTCTTCTCTCATATCATCAAAACATTTTTTTACGTGGTACTTATTTTGAAATCAACCAACATCATTAAAATATGTATCATCGTTAGGTTAGGTTAAATAAATCTGCATCATCATCTTTCATCATTTTTATTTGTGTATCATCGAAAAAATAATTCTCGTACTGCTCACATTTAGATTGACTACATTTTTTTTTCAGCAGCAAACTTTCTTCTCTCGTATCCTCGAAACATTCTCTTTCTTTTCATGTGGTACTTATTTTGACATCAACCTCTATCATCAAAATACCTTTCATCATTTGTATTTGTATATCATCGAAAATATTTCCTCGTACTGCTCATGTTTAGATCGACTACATTTTTTTCAGCAGCAAACTTTATTCTCTCGTATCATCTGAAATTTTTTTTTTTTTCATGTGGTTCTTATTTTGAAATAAATTTCCATTAAAATACCTTTCATCATTTGTATTTGTGTATCATCAAAAATATATCCTCGTACTGCTCATATTTAGATTGACTGCATTTTTTTTCAGCAACAAACTTTATTCTCTCATATCAACAAAACATTTTTTTTTTCATACATATTATTTTGAAATCAACCTACATCATCAAAATACCTTTCATCATTTGTTTTGTGTATCATCGAGAAAAAAAAAAATTCTCGTACTGCTCATATTTAGATTGACTACATTTTTTTTCAGCAGCAAACTTTATTCTCTTGTATCATTGAAACTTTTTTTTTTTTCTGTACTGCTCGTTAAATCAATCTGCATCATCAAAATACGTTTCATCATTTGTATTTGTGTATCATAGAAAAAAAATTCTCGTACTGCTCATGTTTACAAAAACTACTTGTTTTTCGTCGACAATCTTTCTTCTCTCGTATCATCTTGTCATTTTTATTTTTCCTGTCGTGAAACGTTTTTTGTATATCATCAAAAAAATTCTTGTGCTGTTCATGTTCAGAACGACTAACTGTTATTCGTCAACAAACTTTATTCTCTCATATTATCTTAAGATTTTTTTTTTGCATGTGGTGCTTATTTTGAAATCAACCTGCATCATTTTTCAGCAGCAAACTTTATTCTCTCGTATCATCGAAACTTTTTTTTCTGTACTGCTTATTAAATCAATTTGTTTCATCAAAATACCCTTTCATCATTTGTGTTTCTGTATTGTCGAAAAAAAAATTCTCGTACTGCTCATATTTACATCGACTACTCTTTTTTCGTCGACAAACTTTCTTCTCTCGTATCATCGAAACAATTTTTTTATGTGGTGCTTATTTTGAAATCAACCCACATCATGAAAATGCCTTTCATCATTTGTGTTTGTGTATCATCGAAAAAAAAAAAACTTATGCTGATCATATTTAGATTGACAACTTTTTTTTGAACAGCAAATTTTCTTCTCGCATATCATCGAAATATTTTTCTTTTTTCTGTGCTGCTCATTTTAAGATCAACTCGTATCATCGAAATAAGTTTCATCATTTGTATGTGTGCTAATGCTATTTAGATCGACTAAGTTTTTTTTCTTCACCAACAAACTTTCTTCTCGCATATCATTGTAACATTTTTTTTTTTCTCTGCTGCTCATTTTTAGACCAACCAGTGTCATCGAAAAATGCTTCATCATTTGTATTTGTGTATCATCAAAAAAATTTTTTTGTGCTGATCGTATTTACATCGACATTTTTTTTTTTTCAACAGCAAATTTTATTCTCTCGTATCATTGAAACATTTTTATATTACTTATTTTGAAATCAACCTGGACCATCATTTTTGTGTGTGTGTGTGTGTATACTGCTCATTAATCGTATCATCAAAAAGCCTTTCATCATTTGTATTTGTGTAGCATCAAAAAACTTTTCTCCTACTGCTCATATATAGATTGACTATTTTTTTTTTTCTCGTCGACAAACTTTCTTCTCTGGTATCATCGAAACATTTTTTCTTATGTGGTATTTATTTTGAAATTAACCTGAACCATCATTTTTTTTTTTGTGTGTGTGTTCTGCTCATTCATCGTATCATCAAAAAAAAAACTTTCGTCATTTGAAACGACTACCTCTATTTCGTCGATAAACTTTCTTCTCTCGTATCATCGAAACATTTTTTTGACATGGTTCTTATTTTGAAATCAACCTGAACCATCATTTTCGTCATAACGTCAAAAAAAAAATTCATCATCAGTATATGTATATCATCAAAAAACTTTTCTCGTACTATTCATGTTTAGATTGACTACTTTTTTTTTCGTCGACAAACTTTCTTCTCTCGTATCATCGAAACATTTTTTTTTATTTTTTATGCTGTACTGATTTTGAAATCAACCTGCATCATCAAAATACCTTTCTTCATTTGTATTTGTATATCATCGAAAAATCTTTTTTGTGCCGATCATATTTAGATTGACAACTTTTTTTTTCAACAACAGACAATAAATAAACTTTCTTCTCGTGTATCTCGTGAAACTTTTTTTTTTACTGTGTTGTTCATTTTTATATCAAATCGTATCATCGAAATATGTTTCATCATTTGCATTTGTGCTAATGTTATTTAGATTTAGATGTTATTTAGTTTTTTTCTTCAGCAGCGTATCATCGATACATTTTTTTTTTCTGTGCTGTTCATCTTTAGATGAACCTACATCATCTTTTGTATTTGTGCTGCTCCTCTTTAGATCATTTCGTATCACCAAAATACCTTTCATCATTTGTATTCGTTATTATCAAAAAAATTAAAAATCTTCGTGCTGCTCATATTTAGATCGACTATTTTTTTTTTCAGCATCAAACTTTATTCTCTCGTATCATCGAAATATTTTTTTTCTGTACTGCTCTTTAAATCAACCTGTATCGTTAAAATACCTTTCATCATTTGTATTTGTGTATCATCAAAAAAATAATTCTCGTACTGCTCATAATTACATCGACTACTCTTTTTTCGTCGACAAACTTTCTTCTCTTGTATCATCGAAACAATCTTCTTACATGTGGTTCTTATTTTGAAATCAACCTGTATCATCAAAATACTTTTCATCATTTGTATCTGTGTATCATTGAAAAATCTTTTTAGTGCTAATGCTCTTTAGATCGACTAGGTTTTTTCTTCATCAGCAAACTTTTTTCTCACATATCATCGAAACATTTTTTTTTTCTCTGCTGCTCATTTTTAGACCAACTTGTATCATCGAAAAATGTTTCATCATTTGTATTTGTGTATCATGAAAAATCTTTTTTTGTACTGATCATATTTAGATTGACAATTTTTTTTTTCAGCAGCAAACTTTATTCTCTCGTATCATTGAAAAAAAAAATTTCTTTGTTGCTCATTTTTAGACCAATTTGTATCATCGAAAAATGTTTCATCATTTGTATTTGTGTATCATCGAAAAAAAATTTTTGTGCTGATCATATTTAGACTGACAATTTTTTTTCAGCAGCAAACTTTCTTCTCTCGTATCATCGAAACATTTTTTTTACATGGTATTTATTTTGAAATCAACCTGAACCATTATTTTTTTTTTTCTGAACTGCTCATTAATCGTATCATCAAAAAAAAAAACTTTCATCATATGTATATGTGTATCATCAAAAAACTTTTCTCGTACTGTTCATGTTTAGATTGACTACTTTTTTTCTCATCGACAAACTTTCTTCTCTCGTGTCATCGAAACATTTTTTTTTTTTTTATGCAGTACTGATTTTGAAATCAACCTGCATCATCAAAAAAACTTTCATCATATATATATGTGTATCATCAAAAAACTTTTCTCATACTGCTCATGTTTAGACTGACTACTTTTTTTCTTCATCGACAAACTTTCTTCTCTCGTATCATTGAAACATTTTTTTTTATGCGGTACTGGTTTTGAAATCAACCTGCATCATTAAAATACCTTTCACCGTTTGTGTTTGTGTATCAACGAAAAAAAAAAATGTGCCAATCATATTTAGATCGACAACTTTTTTTTTCAACAACAAATTTTATTCTCGCGGATCATCGAAACATTTTCTTTTTCTCTGTTGCTCATTTTTAGACCAACTCGTATCATCGAAAAATCTTTTTTGTGCTGATCATATTTAGATCGACAATTTTTTTCAGCAGCATCATCAAAAAAACTTTCATCTTTCGTATATGTGTATCATTGAAAATCTTTTCTCGTACTGCTCATATTTACATTGACTACTTTTTTTTCATCGACAAACTTTCTTCTCTCGTATCATTTTTTTTTATGTGATATTTATTTTGAAATCAGCCTGAATCATCTTTTTTTTATTTTGTGTGTGTGTGTGTGTGTGTGTGTTGTGTGTGTGTGTGTGTATTGCTCATTAATCGTATCATCAAAAAAAAACTTTTATCATTTGTATGTGTGTATCATTGAAAAACTTTTCTCGTACTGCTCATATTTAGATCGACTATTTTTTTTTCGTCGACAAACTTTCTTCTCTCATATCATCGAAACATTTTTATGTTTTTATCTGGTGTTTATTTTGAAATCAACCTGCCTCATCAAAATACCTTTCATCATTTGTATTTGTGCATCATCGAAAAGACTTTTTTGTGCTGATCATATTTTGATCGACATGTTTTTTTTTTTTCAACAGCAAATTTTCTTCTCATGTATCATCAAAACAATTTTTTTTTTTTTTTCTGTGCTGCTCATTTTTAGATCAACTCGTATCATGGAAATATGTTTCATCATTTATATTTGTGCTAATGTTATTTAGATCGACTAGGTTTTTCCTTCAGCAACAAACATTCTTCTGCGTATCATCGAAACATTTTCTTTTTCTCTGCTGCTCATTTTTAGATCAACTCGTATCATCGAAATATGTTTCATCATTTGTATTTGTGCTAATGAAATTTAGATCGACTAAGTCTTTTCATCAGCAGCAAACTTTCTTCTTGCTTATCGTCAAAACTATTTTTGTTTTATTTATGATATTCATATTTAAATCAACTGGCATTACCAAAATACCTTTCATCATTTATATTTGTGTATCAGCAATTTTTTCTTTCTTATACTGATCATTTTACATCGACAATTTTTTTTTTCAGCAGCAAAGTTTTTTCTCTCGTATCATTGAAACATTTTTTTTTTCGATCAACTCATACCATCAAAATTCCTTCCATCATTTGTGTTAGTGTGGCACCTAAAAAAAAATTTGTGCTGATCATATTTAGATCGACAATATTTTTTTTTTCAGCAGCAAACTTTTTTCTCATGTATCATCGAAACATTTTTGTTCTTTTAGATCAACTCGTATCGTCAAAATTCCTTTCATCATTTGTATTCGTGTATCATCTGAAAATCTGTTTTGTGTTGATCATATTTAGATCGACTTTTTTTTCGGCAGCAATCTTTCTTCTCTCGTATCATCGAAACATTTTTTTTTTTTTTTTGCGGTACTGATTCTGAAATCAACCTGCATCATAAAAATACATTTTCATTAATTATTTATGTGTATCATCAAAATAAAATTTCTAGTAGTAATCATATTAACATCGACAACTTTTTTTTTCTTACATGTATCGGTGTAGTGCCTCGTCATGAAACACGTCGACATTAGCAGTGCAACCACAACCTCAAAGTCTCAAGTTGATCAGATCATTACTTTTCTTCATATTATTTTTTTGGCATCAGAGGGTGAGTAGTTTGGGAAACGCTGCGTGTTAAACCTGTAGATTTTATCTCACATGCAAATCAATAAAATATTGATAATAAATCAGGTATTCCACATATTTCAATTTCATTTCTTACAGAATCCGTTGGTGTCAATATAATACCATAGGCAAAAAGAAAATCAAAAATTATTCCCTCATAAAAAAGTTTTTTTTGAGCCATGCACCCATTGTAATTAACATGTAGATCAACTTAAACTTCTTTATTTTCAGAAGCAAATTTCTTTATCTTCTCACATATCATTTAGACGACGTTTTCGTGTTGATCATTTCTAAATCAACTTTTTCTCAACAGTACATTTTGTTCTCTCGTGTTATGGGTCATTTGTAAATTGATTATTAACAGTGCTCACTCGCTCTCTCTCTCTCTCTCTCTCTCTCTCTCTCTCTCTCTCTCTCTCTCTCTCTCTCTCTGTCTGTCTTACAACGATCATATCATCAGAGGCTAAGCGATCGACCACGGATCGTTAGGCTGCACAGTATTCCTTATATTTATCGATGGAGTGTCTCGTCATGAAACACGTCGGCATTAGAAGTGCGACCACAACTTCGAAGTCTCAAGTTGATCGGACCATTACTTTTCTTCACACTATTTTTTGTGTGTCAGGGTGTCTCTCTCTCTCTCTCTCTCTCTCTCTCTCTCTCTCTCTCTCTCTCTCTTACAACGATCATATCATCAGAGGTTAAGCGATCGACCACAGGTCGTTAGTCAGGCTGCACATATATTCCTTACATGTATCGATGGAGTGCGTCGTTTTGAGACACGTCGATATTAGCATTGCAAACACAACCTCAATGTCTCTTCATATCATTTTTTTGGTGTTAGAGGGTGAGTAGATAATTTCTTTTGGATAAAGAAAGAGCTACAAGTTTTAATAATGATAATTCATTGACACATTATCAATTTCATAATTATATTTATGATAAACAATCGATTCAACATTCAAACATTTTTATAATACAATTTGAAGCCAAAACATTTACCATGTCGCAATGGTTCCAGAGTGAAATTCAATCCAATACATCTGGATCTTGATGAACGCAAGTCCTTTCATCTTCCATCATTTGGCTTTTTCACAACTTGACCAGGACTCATCTTCTGCCTGTCCTCGAACATAACTCCATGTGGCCAAGCCTTGTCGAATTCATGGATAGCCGTGAATTGGTCAGTCGGTCCGTGGTTAAGCTTACGTAGCCTTCTTGAGAACCATGAAGTGCGTCCGTTTCGTCTGTATATTTCGCGGATTCTATCCAAAGAAACGGATTTCATCGAGGGAACTATTTTTTAGCAGGCTTCCTAACCAGATAAAAGTCCTGATGCTTTGGTCTATTCGAAATGTTTGCTGCATAATATCCTTTGTGGCTCGTGTGGTTTGCGCGCTGCAGTGCCTCCTCATCGTCAACTTTTGGTTTCGCAGCTGACTATATCATCGCTTTGAAAAGTCTGACTGACGAACGGCGCGGAGCTTTTATTACACTTTCCCCGTCCGCGAAACACTCAAGGTGTGAGATTGGGAAGCTGCATGTAAACCGTAGATTATCTCACGGCAATCTAAATATGTAATAATCAGCTATGCACATTACCATTCATTTTTAAGAATCCTGTGTCTATGAACACCAAGGCAAAAGAAAAAAAAAATTATTCCTAAAGTTTTTTGGAGCATGCACCATTGTATTAACATGTAATCATTAACTTCTTTATTCAGAAGCAAATTCTTTCTCTATAATCATCCGACACGTTTTCGGTTGATCTTAGATCAACTTTTTTCAAAATACATTTCGTTCTCTCGTGTTATGGGTCATTTGTCAATTGATTATCAACAGCGCTCACTCGCTCGCTCTCTCTCTCTCTCTCTCTTCTCTTCTCTCTTCTCTCTGTCTACAACGATCTTCTCGAGGCTAAGCGATCGCACGGTCGTTAGGAGCCATAATCTTACATGTACGAGATGCTCGTCATGAACCGTCGGCGTAAATGCGACCACAACTTGAAATCTCAATTCGACCATACTTCTTCACACTATTTTGTGGTCAGGTCTTCTCTCTCTCTCTCTCTCTCTCTCTCTCTACAACGAACACACACGACCACGGTCTTAGGAGGCCTCATTTTGGCCGTCGACATTAGCATTCAACAGTTGATCCCATACTTTCTCAATCATTTTGGTGTCGAGGTGAGTAGTTTGGAAGCGTTGCGTGTTAACTGTAGTTTTATCTACATGCAATCAATAAATGATAATAAATCAGTATGCACATATTTCCTTCATTCTTACAGAATCCGTTGGTGTCTATATAATACCATAGGCAAAAAGAAAATCAATTTTTTTTCCCTCATAAAAAAGTTTTTTTTTTCGAGCCAAGCACCCATTGTAATTAATATGTAGATCACTGACTCTTCTTTTTCAGAGGCAAATTTCTTCATCTTCTCACATATCCAGACGACGTTTTCGTGTTAATCATTTGTAGATCAACTTTTTATCAACAGTACATTTTGTTCTCTCGCATTATGGGTCACTTGTAAATTGATTATCAACAGCGCTCCTCTCTCTCTCTCTCTCTCTCTCTCTTTTCTCTCTTTCTTACAAAGATCATATCATCAGAGGCTAAGCAATCGACCATGGGTCGTTAGGATGCACAGTATTCCTTGCATGTGTCGATGGAGTGTCTCGTCATGAAACACGTCGGCATTAGAAGTGCGACCACAACTTCGAAGTCTCTAGTTGATCGGACCATTACTTTTCTTCGTACTATTTTTTGTGTGTCAGGGTGTCTCTCTCTCTCTCTCTCTCTCTCTCTCTCTCTCTCTCTCTTGTCTCTCTCTTACAACAATCATATTATCAGAGGTTAAGCGATCGACCACAGGTCGTTAGGCAGGCTGCACATATATTCCTTACATGTATCAGTGGAGTGCCTCGTTTTGAGACACGCCGACATTAGCAGTGCAAGCACAACCTCAAAGTCTCAAGTTGATCAAATCATTACTATTCTTCATATTATTTTTTTGGTATCAGAGAGTGAGTAGTTTGGGAAACGCTGCATGTTAAACCCGTAGATTTTATCTCACTTGCAAATCAATAAAATATTGATAATAAATCGGGTATTGCACATATTACCCTTTCATTTCTTACAGAATCCGTTGGTGTCTATATAACACCATAGGCAAAAAGAAAATCAAAAATTATTCCCTCATAAAAAAGTTTTTTTTCGAGCCATGCACCCATTGTAATTAACATGTAGATCAACTTAAACTTCTTTATTTTCAGAAGCAAATTTCTTTATCTTCTTACATATCATCCAGACGACGTTTTCGTGTTGATCATTTCTAAATCAACTTTTTCTCAACAGTACATTTTGTTCTCTCGTGTTATGGGTCATTTGTAAATCGACTTTATTTAGCAACAGATTTCTCTCTCTCTCTCTCTCTCTCTCTCTCTCTCTCTGTCTGTCTTACAACGATCATACTATCAGAGGTTAAGCGATCGTCCACGGATCGTTAGGCTGCACAGTATTCCTTACATGTATCGATAGAGTGTCTCGTCATGAAACACGTCGGCATTAGAAGTGCGACCACAACTTCGAAGTCTCAGTTTGATCGGACCGTTATTTTTCTTCGTACTATTTTTTGTGTCAGGGTGTCACTCTCTCTCTCTCTCTCTCTCTCTCTCTCTCTCTCTCTCTCTCTCTCTCTCTCTCTCTCTCTCTCTTACAACGATCATATTATCAGAGGTTAAGCGATCGACCACAGGTCGTTAGGCAGGCTGCACATATATTCCTTACTTGTATCGGTGGAGTGTCTCATCATGAAACACGTCGACATTAGCAGTGCAAGCACAACCTTCAAGTTGATCGGACAATTACTTTTCTTCATAATGTTTTTTGTGTCAGTGTGAGTGATCACGGTATCTCCTGTGCCAGGTAAGTCTGAATGTGAGTAATTTGGGAAATGTAGCATGTTAAACCCGTAGATTTGATTTCATTTACAAATCAATAAAATATTGATAATAAATCAGCTATTGCACATATCACCCTTTCATTTCTTACAGAATCCGTTGGTGTCTATATAACACCATAGACAAAAAGAAAATCAAAATTTTTCCCTTATAAAAAAAGTTTTTTTTCGAGCCATGCACCCATTGCAATTAACATGTAGATCAACTTAAACTTCTTCTTTTTCAGAAACAAATTTCTTTATCTTCTCACATATCACCCAGAGGACGTTTTCATATTGATCATTTGTAGATCAACTTTTTCTCAACAGTACATTTTGTTCTCTCGCATTATGGGTTATTTGTTAATTGATTATCAACAGTGCTCACTCGCTCTCTCTTTCTCTGTCTGTCTTACAACGATCATATCAGAGGCTAAGCGATCGTCCACGGATCGTTAGGATGCACAGTATTCCTTACATGTATCGATGGAGTGTCTCGTCATGAAACGCATCGAGATTAGAATTGTGACCACAACCTAGAAGTCTCAAGTTGATCGGACCATTACTTTTCTTCATACTATTTTTGTGTGTCAGGGTGTCACTCTCTCTCTCTCTCTCTCTCTCTTACAATGATCATATCAGAGGTTAAGCGATCGACCACAGGTCGTTAGGCAGGCTGCACATATATTCCATACATATATCGGAGCAGTGCCTCGTTTTGAAACACGTCGACATTAGCAGTGCAAGCACAACCTCAAAGTCTCAAGTTGATCAGATCATTGCTTTTCTTCATATTATTTTTTGGTGTTAGAGGGTGAATAGTTTGGGAAACGTTGCATATTAAACCCGTAGATTTTATATCACTTTCAAATCAATAAAATATTGATAATAAATCAGCTATTGCACATATTTCCATTTTATTTCTTACAGACTCCGTTGGTGTCTATAATACCAAGGAAAAAGAAATATCAAAAATTTTCCTCTCTCAAAAAGTTTTTTTTTGAGCATACACCATTGTGATTACATTTAGATCACTTACATTTCTTTTCTTTTCTTCATAAGCAAGTTCTTTTCTCTCTCATATAGTCCAGGACGACAATTTTGAGTTCATCATCTGTAGATCAACTTTTTTTTCAACAGTATGTTTTGTTCTCTTCGTGTTAGTGCGTTATTTGTAGATTGACTATTATTTAGCAATGGCGTTCTCTCTCTCTCTCGCCTCTCTCTCTCTCTTCTCTCTCTCTCTCTCTCTCTCTCTCTCTCTCTCTCTCTCTCTCTCTCTCTCTCTCTCTCTCTCTCTCTCTCTCACACACGCACACACAACGATCATATCAGAGGTTAAGCGATCGACCACGGGTCTTTAGGCTGCACATTAATCCTTACATGTATTGGTGGAGTGACTGCAACAACAACCTGATAGTCTCAAATTAATCGGACCGATACTTTTCTTCATATATATTTTTTTTTGTGTGTGTGTCAGAGGTGAGTAGTTTGGGAAATGTTACATGTTAAACCCGTAGATTTTATTTCATTTACAAATCAATAAAATATTAATAATAAATCAGCTATTGCACATATTTCCATTTCACTTCTTACAGAATCCGTTGGTGTCTATATAATACCATAGGCAAAAAGAAAATCAAAAATTTTTCCCTCATCAAAAAGTTTTTTTTGGAGCCATGCGCCCATGTAATTAACATGTAGATCAAATTCTTTTTCTGTCTCTATATCGTTCAGGCGACATTTTCGTGTGATCATTTGTAAATCAACTTTTATTCAAACTCTCACAACGATCCATATTATCAGAGGTTAAGCGATCGACCAAGGTCGTTAGCTGCACATTAATCCTTATCTATATCGATGGAGTGTGTCTCTTGAAACTCGTCGCATTAACATTGAGCATAACCTCAAAATCCAAGTTGATCGGACCATTACTTTTCTTCACATGATTTTTTTTTTGTATCAGTGTGACTCTCTCTCTCTCTCTCTCTCTCTCTCTCTCTCTCTCTCACACACACACACACACACATATATACACAATGATCATATTATCAGACCACGGGTCGTTAAGCTGCACAGTAATCCTTACAGTAATCGATGGAAAAAAACAATATTTTTTTTCGTGTTCAATTTTTATATACAGAGTGATCATTTCTTGAAATGTGGGTGTAGAGGCTGTAGACGTTTACTGATAGACCTCTCGTTCATTAAATCTGATTTAATATTATAACAAATCGGATTTTCCAGATAATCGAAATCGGCCTCGTACAGATTCCGTTTGGTGTCCTTATACGGAACATAGGTAAAAAAAAAGGCGAAATCTTCTCCACAAAAGTTTTTTGGGGCATGTTCCCATTGCCAATTAACATGGCATATCGACCATCCCTCTGTCGGCGTGAATTTGACTAAGTCATTGCACAGAGAGAGAGAGAAAAGGTTGCTGATAAAAACAGAGTCCCTCTGCGGTGTGAAATTTTGACTAAGTCGATGTACAGAGAGAAAAGAGTTAACGAAATTAAATGGTTGCTGATAAAAACAGAGTCCCTCTCGCGTGAAATTTGACTAAGTCGATTGCAGAGAGAGAGAGAGAGAGAAATGGTTGCTGAAAAACAGAGTCCCTCTGCGGTGTGAAATTTGACTAAGTCGATTGTACAGAGAGAAAAAGGGTTAAACGAATTAAATGGTTGCTGATAAAACAGAGTCCCTCTCGCGTGAAATTTGACTAAGTCGATTGTACAGAGAGAAAAAGGGTTAAACAAATTAAATGGTTGCTGAAAAACAGAGTCCCTCTGTCGCGTGAAATTTGACTAAGTCGATTGCAGAGAGAGAGAGGAGAGAGAGAGAGAGAGAGAGAAACGGTTGCTGATAAAAACAGAGTCCCTCTCGCGTGAAATTTGACTAAGTCGATTGCACAGAGAGAGAGAGAGAAAGGGAGACGGATGCAGAGAGAAAACTCTAAGAGTCCTTCTGCGTGAAATTTGACTAAGTCGATTGCACAGAGAGAGAACTTCTCATATCTTTTTTGGTGCCAGTGTGACACTCTCTCTCTCTCTCTCTCTCTCTCTCTCTCTCTCTCTCTCTCTTACAACAATCATATTATCAGAGGTTAAGCGTTCGACCACGGGTCGTTTGGCTGCATAGTATTCCTTACATGTATCGATGGAGTGTCTCATCTTAAAACACGTCGGCATTAGCAGTGTAACCACAACCTCAAAGTCTTAAGTTGATCGGACCATTTCTTTTCTTCATATTATTTTTTTTGTGTGTCAGAGGGTGAGTAGTTTGGGAAACGCTGCATGTTAAACCCGCAGAATTTATCTCACTTGCAAATCAATAAAATATTGATAACAAATCAGCTATTGCATATATTACCATTTCATTTCTTACAGAATCCGTTGGTGTCCATATAACACCATAGGCAAAAAGAAAATCAATTTTTTTTTCCTCAATAAAAAGTTTTTTTTGTTTTTTTTTATCCATGCACCCATTGTAATTAACATGTAGAACAACTTCGACTTATTTTTTTTCTCAGAAGCAAATTTTTTTTTCTTCTCTCGTATCATCCAGACATCTTTTTCGTGTTGATCGATTGTAGGTCAACTTTTTATTAACAGTATATTTTGTTCTCTTATGTTATGGGTCATTTGTAGATTGAATTTATTTAGCAACAGCATATCCTTCTCCCTCTCTCATTCTCTCTCTCTCTCTCTCTCTCTCTCTCTCTTTCGTATCGTCGAAATCTCTGATATTTATCTGTAGATCAATTACTTCTTTCAAATTCCTTTTCTCTTATCGTTATTGTACTGTATCGTTGAAACACCTTTTGTATCAATATTTACCAAGATTTGTTCAATACTTACTTAGCTTTGATCAATATTTACCTTGATACCTAATTATTTGGTCAATACTCACCTAGATGCTTACTTAGTGTATTCGGGCTGAGCCAGACATTTTTCCTTTTCCCCCCGTGATTATATCACTTTCTTTAGCTCATACAAAGTCGGCATTAGAAATGTAGTTTGGGAAACATTGTATGTTAAACCTGCAGATTCTATCTCACATACAAATCAATAAAATATTAATAATAAATCAGCTATTGCACATATTTCCGTTTCGTTTCTTACAGAATCCGTTGGTGTCTATACAACACTATAGGCAAAAGAAAATGAAAATTTTCTTCATAAAAAGTTTTTTCTTCTTTTTTTTTTTGGAGCCATGCACCCATTATAGTTAATATGTAGATCAACTTAAACATCTATTTTTTTTAGAAGCAAATTTCTTCTTCTTCTCACACATCATCTAGACGACGTTTTCGTATTGATCATTTGTAGATCAACTTTTTATCAACAGTACATTTTGTTCTCTCGTGTTATGGGTCATTTGTAAAGTGACTTAATTTATCAACAGCGCTCTCTCTCTCTCTCTCTCTCTCTCTCTCTCTCCTCTTACAACGATAATATTATCAGGGGATAAGCAATCGACCACGGGTCGTTAGGCTGCACAGTATTCCTTACATGTATCGATGGAGTGTCTCGTCTTGAAACACATCGACATTGGCAGTGGAAGCACAACCTCAAAGTCTCAGATTGATCGGACCATTACGATTCTTTATATTGTTTTCTTGTGTCAGAGGGTGAGGAGTCCGGGAAACGTTGCATGTTAAACCCGTAGATTTTATCGCATTAACAAATCAATAAAATATTGATAATAAATCAGCTATTGCACATATTTCCATATCGTTTCTTATAGAATCCGTTGGTGTCTATATAATACCATAGGCAAAAAGAAATTTATTTTTTTTTTCTCATTAAAAAGTTTTTTTGTTTTTTTTTTATCCATACACCCATTGTAATTAACATGTAGAACAACTTCGACTTTCATTTTCATTTCATTTATCAACAGATTTTTCTTGGATATTAATTACCTATGTACTTGCTTCATATATACAGACCGAGCCAAACATTTTGTTCTTCACCCCCCCCCCCCTGTAGCTGTATCACATTCTCCCGCTCGCATTTTTTCTTTGTGTCGTGGAGATAACTTGGAAATTGTGGTTAACCCTAGATTTATCTCACTTACAATCAAAAATATTGAATAATCAACTATTGTACATTTTCCATTCATTTCTTACAGAATCCGTTTGGGGTCTTATAATCCTAGCAAAAGAAATCAAAAATTTTCCCTCAAAAATTTTTTTATTTTGTTAAAATCACCCATTGTAATTCATTACATCAACATCGACTTTTTCTTTTCTCAGAAACAATTTCTTTTTCTTCACTCGTATCTCCAAACTTTTCGTCTATCTTTTATAATCACTTTACCAACAATATTTTGTTTTTAGTGTTTATGGGGTCATTTGTAAATCAACTTTATTTAGCAACAGATTTTCTCCTCCCCTCCCCTCTCTCCCCTTCTCTTTTCTTTTGTCTGTCTTACAACGATCATACTATAAAGGGGTTTTAAGCGATCGCCCACGGTCGTTAGGCTGCACATATTCCTTACATGTATGATAGAGGGGTCCTCGTCATAAAACCGTCGGCTTTTAAAGAAGTGCGACCACAATTTCCCGAAGTCTCAGTTTGATGGGACCGTTTATTTTTCTTCGTACTTTTTTTTTGTTCGGGTGTCACTCTCTCTCTCTCTCTCTCTCTCTCTCTCTCTCTCTCCTCTTCCTCCCCTCTTACAAAGATCATATATCAGAGGTTAGCGATCGACCACAGGTCTTTTAGGCACTGCACATATATTCCTTACTTGTATCGGTGGAGTGTCTCATCATGAAACACGTCGACATTAGCAGTGCAAGCACAACCTTCAAGTTGTCGGACAATTACTTTTCTTCATAATGTTTTTTGTGTCAGTGTGAGTGATCCGGTATCTCCTGGGGCCAGGTAAGTCTGAATGTGAGTATTTGGGAAATGTAGCATGTTAAACCCGTAGATTTTATTTCATTTACAAATCAATAAATATTGATATAAATCAGCTATTGCACATATCACCCTTTCATTTCTTACAGAATCCGTTGGTGTCTATATAACACCTAGACAAAAAGAAAATAAAAATTTTTTCCCCTTATAAAAAAGTTTTTTTTCGAGCCAGGGCACCCATTTTTAATTAACATGAAATCAACTTAAACTTCTTCTTTTCAGAAACAAATTTCTTTATCTTCTCACATATCCCCAAGGACTTTTTTCATATTGATCTTTGTAGATCAAATTTTTATAAACAGTACTTTTTTGTTCTCTCGCATTATGGGTCATTTGTAATTGATTATCAACAGTGCTCACTCGCTCTCTCTTTCTCTGTCTGTCTTACAACGATCATATCAGAGGCTAAGCGATCGTCCACGGATCGTTAGGATGCACAGTATTCCTTACATGTATCGATGGAGTGTCTCGTCATGAAACGCATCGAGATTAGAATTGTGACCACAACCTAGAAGTCTCAAGTTGATCGGACCATTACTTTTCTTCATACTATTTTTGTGTGTCAGGGTGTCACTCTCTCTCTCTCTCTCTTACAATGATCATATCAGAGGTTAAGCGATCGACCACAGGTCGTTAGGCAGGCTGCACATATATTCCATACATATATCGGAGCAGTGCCTCGTTTTGAAACACGTCGACATTAGCAGTGCAAGCACAACCTCAAAGTCTCAAGTTGATCAGATCATTGCTTTTCTTCATATTATTTTTTGGTGTCAGAGGGTGAATAGTTTGGGAAACGTTGCATATTAAACCCGTAGATTTTATATCACTTTCAAATCAATAAAATATTGATAATAAATCAGCTATTGCACATATTTCCATTTCATTTCTTACAGACTCCGTTGGTGTCTATATAATACCAAAGGCAAAAAGAAAATCAAAAATTTTTCCCTCATCAAAAAGTTTTTTTTGAGCCATACACCCATTGTGATTAACATGTAGATCAACTTACATTTCTTTTCTTTTCTTATAAGCAAGTTTCTTTTTCTTCTCTCATATAGTCCAGGCGACAATTTTGTGTTCATCATCTGTAGATCAACTTTTTCTCAACAGTATGTTTTGTTCTCTCGTGTTATGGGTTATTTGTAGATTGACTTTATTTAGCAATGGCGTTTTCTCTCTCTCTCTCTCTCTCTCTCTCTCTCTCTCTCTCTCTCTCTCTCTCTCTCTCTCTCTCTCACACACACACACACACATACACACAACGATCATATCATCAGAAGTTAAGCGATCGACCAAGGGTCTCGTCTTGAAACACGTCGACATTAGCAGTGCAAGCATAACCTCAAAGTCTCAAGTTGATCGGACCATTACTTTTCTTCATATAATTTTTCTGTATCAGAGTGTGACTCTCTCTCTCTCTCTCTCTCTCTCTCTCTCTCTCTCTCACACGCACACACAACGATCATATCAGAGGTTAAGCGATCGACCACGGGTCTTTAGGCTGCACATTAATCCTTACATGTATTGATGGAGTGACTGCAACAACAACCTGATAGTCTCAAATTAATCGGACCGATACTTTTCTTCATATATATATTTTTTTTTGTGTGTGTGTGTCAGAGGTGAGTAGTTTGGGAAACGTTACATGTTAAACCCGTAGATTTTATTTCATTTACAAATCAATAAAATATTAATAATAAATCAGCTATTGCACATATTTCCATTTCACTTCTTACAGAATCCGTTGGTGTCTATATAATACCATAGGCAAAAAGAAAATCAAAAATTTTTCCCTCATCAAAAAGTTTTTTTTGGAGCCATGCGCCCATTGTAATTAACATGTAGATCAAATTTCTTTTTCTTCTCTCATATCGTTCAGGCGACATTTTCGTGTTGATCATTTGTAAATCAACTTTTTATCAACTCTCACAACGATCATATTATCAGAGGTTAAGCGATCGACCAAGGGTCGTTAGGCTGCACAGTAATCCTTATCTGTATCGATGGAGTGTGTCGTCTTGAAACACGTCGACATTAACAGTGGAAGCACAACCTCAAAATCCCAAGTTGATCGGACCATTACTTTTCTTCACATGATTTTTTTTTTGTATCAGTGTGACTCTCTCTCTCTCTCTCTCTCTCTCTCTCTCTCTCTCTCTCTCTCTCTCTCTCTCTCTCACACACACACACACACACATACATACACAATGATCATATTATCAGACCACGGGTCGTTAAGCTGCACAGTAATCCTTACATGTATCGATGGAATGAACGATATTTTTTTTCGTGTTAATTTTTATATAACAGAGGGTGATCATTTCTTGAAATGTGGGGTGTAGAGGCTGTAGACTTTACCAGATAGACCTCTCGTTCATTAAATCGATTTAATATTAATAACAAATCGGATTTTCCAGATAATCGAAATCGGCCTCGTACAGATTCCGTTGGTGTCTATACGGAACCATAGGTAAAAAAAAAAGGCGAAATATCTTCCTCCACAAAAAGTTTTTTTTGGCATGTTCCCATTGCAATTAACATGGCAGTACGACCATTCCCTCTGTCGGGTGAAATTTGACTAAGTCAATTGCACAGAGAGAGAGAGAAAAGGTTGCTGATAAAAACAGAGTCCCTCTGCGGTGTGAAATTTGACTAAGTCGATTGTACAGAGAGAGAGAAACGGTTGCTGAAAAACAGAGTCCCTCTGCGGTGTGAAATTTTACTAAGTCGATTGTACAGAGAGAAAAAGGGTTAAACAAATTAAATGGTTGCTGATAAAAACAGAGTCCCTCTCGCGTGAAATTTGACTAAGTCGATTGTACAGAGAGAAAAAGGGAGACGGTTGCTGAAAAACAGAGTCCCTCTCGCGTGAAATTTGACTAAGTCGATTGCACAGAGAGAGAACTTCTCATATCTTTTTTGGTGCCAGTGTGACACTCTCTCTCTCCTCTCTCTCTCTCTCTCTCCTTCTCTCTCTCTCTCTCTTACAACAATCATATTATCAGAGGTTAAGCGTTCGACACGGTCGTTTGGCTGACATAGTATCCTTACATGTATCGATGGAGTGTCTCATCTTAAAACACGTCGGCATTAGCAGTGTAACCACAACCTCAAAGTCTTAAGTTGATCGGACCATTTCTTTTCTTCATATTATTTTTTTTGTGTGTCAGAGGGTGAGTAGTTTGGGAAACGCTGCATGTTAAACCCGCAGAATTTATCTCACTTGCAAATCAATAAAATATTGATAACAAATCAGCTATTGCATATATTACCATTTCATTTCTTACAGAATCCGTTGGTGTCCATATAACACCATAGGCAAAAAGAAAATCAATTTTTTTTTCCTCAATAAAAAGTTTTTTTTGTTTTTTTTTATCCATGCACCCATTGTAATTAACATGTAGAACAACTTCGACTTATTTTTTTTCTCAGAAGCAAATTTTCTTTTTCTTCTCTCGTATCATCCAGACATCTTTTTCGTGTTGATCGATTGTAGGTCAACTTTTTATTAACAGTATATTTTGTTCTCTTATGTTATGGGTCATTTGTAGATTGAATTTATTTTAGCAACAGTATATCCTTCTCCCTCTCTCATTCTCTCTCTCTTTCGTATCGTCGAAATCTCTGATATTTATCTGTAGATCAATTACTTCTTTCAAATTCCTTTTCTCTTATCGTTATTGTATTGTATCGTTGAAACACCTTTTGTATCAATATTTACCAAGATTTGTTCAATACTTACTTAGCTTTGATCAATATTTACCTTGATACCTAATTATTTGGTCAATACTCACCTAGATGCTTACTTAGTGTATTCGGGCTGAGCCAGACATTTTTCCTTTTCCCCCCGTGATTATATCACTTTCTTTAGCTCATACAAAGTCGGCATTAGAAATGTAGTTTGGGAAACATTGTATGTTAAACCTGCAGATTCTATCTCACATACAAATCAATAAAATATTAATAATAAATCAGCTATTGCACATATTTCCGTTTCGTTTCTTACAGAATCCGTTGGTGTCTATACAACACTATAGGCAAAAAGAAAATGGAAAAATTTTCCTTCATAAAAAAGTTTTTTCTTCTTTTTTTTTTTGGAGCCATGCACCCATTATAGTTAATATGTAGATCAACTTAAACATCTATTTTTTTTAGAAGCAAATTTCTTCTTCTTCTCACACATCATCTAGACGACGTTTTCGTATTGATCATTTGTAGATCAACTTTTTATCAACAGTACATTTTGTTCTCTCGTGTTATGGGTCATTTGTAAAGTGACTTTATTTATCAACAGCGCTCTCCTCTCTCTCTCTCTCTCTCTCTCTCTCTCTCTCTCTCTCTTACTACGATAATATTATCAGAGGATAAGCAATCGACCACGGGTCGTTAGGCTGCACAGTATTCCTTACATGTATCGATGGAGTGTCTCGTCTTGAAACACGTCGACATTGGCAGTGGAAGCACAACCTCAAAGTCTCAGATTGATCGGACCATTACGATTCTTTATATTGTTTTCTTGTGTCAGAGGGTGAGGAGTCCGGGAAACGTTGCATGTTAAACCCGTAGATTTTATCGCATTTAACAAATCATAAATATTTCATATAAGAATCCGTGTCTATAATCATGCAAAAATTTTCCATTCGTTTTCTCTTAAAATCTCTTGGTTTCTATATACATACCATAGAATAAAAGAACATTCGATTTTTTTTTCTCAAAATTTTCTACTTTGTGTTCTTTTTTTGATCCATATCCATGTAATTACATGTAGAACACTTGACTTTTTTTCTCAGATCTTTCATTTTAAATCATTTCATTTATCATACAGATTTTTTCTTGGGTTATTTTATTAATTTTTACTATTACTTTGTTCTTCTATATAGACCGATTTGTAAATCGATTTCATTTATCAACAGATTTTTCTTGGATATTAATTACCTATGTACTTGCTTCATATATACAGACCGAGCCCAACATTTTGTTCTTCACCCCCCTTGAGCTGTCACATCTCCGCTCCATTTTTCTTGTGTCGTGGAGAGTAACTTGGGAAACGTTGTGTGTTAAACCCGTAGATTTAATCTCACTTACAAATCAATAAAATATTGATAATAAATCAACTATTGTACATATTTCCATTTCATTTCTTACAGAATCCGTTGGTGTCTATATAATACCATAGGCAAAAAGAAAATCAAAAATTTTTCCCTCATAAAAAAGTTTTTTTTTTATTTTGTTAGAACCATCACCCATTGTAATTAACATATACATCAACATCGACTTTTTCTTTTCTCAGAAGCAAATTTCTTTTTTCTTCACTCGTATCGTCCAGACGACATTTTCGTCTTGATCTTTTATAGATCAACTTTTTACCAACAGTATATTTTGTTCTTTAGTGTTATGGGTCATTTGTAAATCGACTTTATTTATCAACAGCATTTCTCTCTCTCTCTCTCTCTCTCTCTCTCTCTCTCTCTCTCTCTCTCTCTCTCTCTCTCTCTCTCTCTCGTATCATCGAAAGCTCTGGTATTAATCTGTAAGTCAATTCTTTTGTTTTTTTCTTTTCTTTTCTCTCATGTCGAATTCCTCCTTCTCTCTTATCATTAAAATTGATTGCAAAATACAATATAACCTCATAAGCAAATGGAATAGGCAATACCAATCTCTGCCCTAGCCTCCGTGCTAGGACAGTGGTAACGTGTCGGTCTCTCATTCGAGGGGTCGACGGTTCTCGCAATGCCCAGGTGCGAGAAGTTGCAATTGTCGCCCGGAGGTTACTGCTGTGACTGAGCACCACGGTGGCCAAGGACTTGGTTCCGCAGAGTCAGCACCAGCTGACACACTTGAGCAAAATCAAACAGACAGTATGTCACACCAAAGATATCCATTCTATCACAAATGGAATCCAAACAGAAATTTAAAAATGAAAAAAATAACACCCCTGTAACCCACTTATCAAGTAACAAAAATGCCTCTTACATGGTCATAATGGGAGCAACAAACAATGTGAGTTATAAAATAAACGCCGTGGTTATTGTTTCGGCACCGGGTTTCATCACATTGTGGCTATTCGTCCGGCATGCATGCTTTGCGCACGAACACACTCTCGCACCTGTGCAATCATCAAAACAAACATTGGCGCCATATTTTGATGGGGGAATAACAATGGATTTTTTCAAAGTTGAGAATGAATTCAGAAGTCTCCCCTCTGTTATCACCCTCTATCTATCTCTGCTAGCTCTGCTGTTTATTTTCCACATGCCGGATGGACGAATGGCCACAAAGTGATGAGATCCGGTGCCGCAACAATAACCACGGCGTAAAATAAAATCCCTCATTACACACTCAATGACAATGATACCTTTGCAACTCGTTTACTGAGTAAACAAATAATATATCATGATCAATGAAATGAATTGAACAAATATACAAATAATACAAATCCCCTATAAATCACTGGTGAATTACCTCTCAAGCTGAATCAGAAGCCACAGGTCCAAGTCAGAATGGCAAACATTTATAATTACTTCCACTCGATGCAACTGCTTACCTTTTCCTTCACAATTACAAGAATTCAAATGGTAACAAGCATAACTCACCAATGATGCTATTCGTACAATGCTGTGATATCATTCCTTCACAAATAATCCATTTTAACACAAGATGTCACCTGTTACCACTTCTCTGGAGCTAAACAAAATGGCACCTGTCCTCTCTGGGAGGACGCTTTGCCACCGTTCTACAAAAGAACATCAGAATGCGCAACTAAACTTATAATGGTCGCAAAGTGTACAAACATGAATCTGATTTATATATATTAACTTTCTTATTTCTTGAACAAAAAATCGCATACGCATTTATACATTTTGATATACTCTTATATACTCTTTATATATATAGTAAGCCAAAAATATACAGAAAACTGTTTAGGAGGGAATACTGAGATATTCTTAGTGCACCTCGACGGGTAACTATTTGGTGAATACTGATCTAGATGTCTACAAGTAGATCGACTTCAACTTCTTCCGATTTTCATAAGCAAATTGCTTTTTCTTTTCTCTTATCGTCCAGACGACATTTTCGTGTTGATCATCTGTAGATCAATTTTTTATCAACGGTAAGATGTGTTCTCTCGTGTTATGGGTCATTTTTAGATCGACTCTATTTAGCAACAGCGTTTCTCTCTCTCTCTCTCTCTCTCTCTCTCTCTCTCTCTCTCTCTCTCTGTCTCGTATCATCGAAATGTTCGATATTCATCTGCAGATCAACTCTTTTCATGTCAAATTCCTATTTGACATTCTTATTATTAAAACTCCTTCTTTTGTATATCGATATTTATCAAGATTTGTTCAATATTTAACTAGCTTTGATCAATACTTACCTCGATGCCTACTTAGTATATCCCCTTGTGATTGTATCACGTTCTCCAGCTCACACAAAGTCGGCATTAATATTACAACTATAACCTGAAAATCTCAAGCTAATCCCTCCAATGTTTTTTTAATATAATTTTGTTGTGACAGAGGGTGAGTAGTTTGGGAAACGTTGCGTGTTAAACCCGTAGATTTTATCGCACATACAAATCAATAAAATATTGATAATAAATCAGCTATTGCACATATTTCCATTTCATTTCTTACAGAATCCGTTGGTGTCTATATAACACCATAGACAAAAAGAAAATGCAAATTTTTTCCCTCATTAAAAAGTTTTTTTTTCGATTTTTTTAGAACCATCATCCATTGTAATTAACATGTAGATCAACATCGACTTCTTCTTTTTTCAGAAGCAAATTTCTTTTTCTTTTCTCGTGTCGTCCAGACGACTTTTTCGTGTCGATCATTTGTAGATCAACTTTTTATCAAGACTCAATTTTTTTTGTTTTTTTTATTCAGCAATATAACTTATTGATTGATCATTTGTAGATTAGCTTTTTTTTTTATCTGTAGATACAAGATTATTGTTACAACATTTCTCAGCAACAAATTATCTTCTTTCATACTTCGAATTAGTAGTTAGTTAATAGAATTGTAGACATATTTAAAAGAGAAACTCTTTTGTATTAGGTTAATAAAATATATCATCTTTTTTTTTTTTTTTTTTTTTTGGTTATCTGTAGATACAAGATTACATGTGCAGCATTGATTTTCTTTTCGTAGG
The DNA here is from genome assembly GCF_015228065.2 of Penaeus monodon. NCBI lineage: Eukaryota > Metazoa > Arthropoda > Malacostraca > Decapoda > Penaeidae > Penaeus > Penaeus monodon. The sequence continues at coordinate 299,813 of NW_023659552.1, forward strand.
GTACTTTTGACTAACAGCATCGAAAATAAATTACGATTCTTATAGAGGTAAGAAATGTATATCCTTTTTTTTTTTATCACGACCTATTGGAATAGAAGTCCAGCCCTATTTTATATACATTTATAAATTTTTATATCTTATAAATCAGTGTGAAAAATACTAAACAGACAAACGCGTTACGGTACTATCGTTCTTGATTTACCTGAACACACTCTTATACTGTACACACATAGAACTTATTATTTTTCTCATACTCACATTTTGATTGACAAATTTAACACACGCACATTTATATGTGTGTGTACATACATTTATCATATTACGACTTTTTTCTTTTCTTATGTTTTCGCACATTACTCGACGATCTTTTGTCGTTAGCAATAGTATTTAAACCAGACTCAGTAGATGAATAAGAAGGAAGATATGATGATGATGATGATGAAGGTGGTAATGTTACACATCGAGTCACTAATAACGAGATGGATTTCTTGATTTCCAAAATGCCTTTGACTAACAACATCGAGAAAGTCTTACGATTTTTGTACAAGTAAGATATTATGTGTTTTCTTATATCACGACCTATAGAGATATCTCTTTCAAGAATTGCGGTTAACGTTCTTGCATCAGGATCCAAGGTTTTAAAATTGTGAAGTAAACCATTTCTAGGTGTTGTGAGAATATTACTGTGACGATCAGCAAAAAAATCTCCGATAGTGCGATTTGTTTTATTCGTCGTCTTTTTGACGTAGTTATATCGATTTTCTTTTTGCATGTTACCCAAGATGAATAAAGATGGTTCGATAACTACACTTGCTATATTATTAATACTTCTCTTCAATAACGTCTTGTATATTTTAGATGTTTTAAAGAAATCTGTCCACTGAATCATTATTAGCGGGATTCCGATCTGAAGAGCTAATTCTGCAATATCCTTTGACACACCCGTAACGTAACTTTGGATTCTCTCGTTGATGAACGAAAAAAACAGCTCCACACCTGAATGCCAAATAAAGTCATAAGCAAATCGATTATTTCTCGTTGGAATGGAAGTTTTATTATATTTACCGATAGCGTAAGACTCGGAAGTCGTGTCATCACTGTCATACTGATAGGGGGTAACCCTATCGCCATCGTTCTCATTCGTAATCGACTTGACAACTCCTCTTATCACTTGTTTTAAGAAATGTATAATAAACAACCATTGGTGAAGATTTTCCGTTTTGAATATCAATAGTCGATTCAAAAGATCTGTATAATACTCCAGCTTCTCGTACTCATCATCAAATTTTCTTTCGCCCAATGTTTTGGCTTCGAGCATTAAAGAACAAACGTCGGTAGAATAGTCATCTTGGAAAGATACGTCGTTATTATCACAATCGGCATTATGATGATAGACTTTAGCGTATTCGTCAAATATGGGATTGCATAACAACTGATTCTCTTGCATGGTCGTTAAAAGAGAAATATTAACTTCGTGTACGTTAGCTTTCGAAGCACAATTCATTTTTTTACATTCCTCCAACTTTTTTATCATAAGTTCTACAGTTATTGCCTTTCGCAACTGTTCTATCTGATCCGCCGAAGGTAGAGGGGGTAAATTATCAGCAACTACACCTGCTTTCATAGCTTCTCGTCTTTTCTGAAATAAAGCTGTGACAACAGCGTTACATTTAAGATGCCGAGTATGTTCTTCTAAGAGTTTCATGTTAACATCCTCTATAGCTAATTTAGTCTCTTGTAATCCTTTTTTTATATTTGGCGTAATGTTATCATTTATGTCATGTATTAGTTCATGAAGTGATTGCTCTTTACACTGATGTTCATGCACTTCGCTCGGTGTTTCAATTTCATGTAAAATATTAAAACTTATATTTGAGAGGGATAAATTATTATCAGGCCCTTCCACATCATTATTATTATTATTATTATTATTATTATCATTATCATCATCCTCATTATCATCATCATCATCATTATCATCATCATCATCAACATCACCATCATCACCATCATCATCATCATCATTATCATCTCCTTTTTTTTCTTCTTTTCCCTTTTCTTTTATTTTTTCTTCCATGTTTACTTCTTTTCTCCTTTCATACTTTTCCTTTTCTTCTTTTCTTCCTCCACCTTTTCCAGATAATTGAGCTAGTGTATTTTCAACAGTGGATATATTATTACTACTGCCATTAATAGAAGTAGTAGTAGTAGTAGTAGTAGTATTAATAGTAGGAGGGGGAGGAGAAGGAGGAGGAGAAGACGGTGGAGGAGAAGATGGTGGTGGAGAAGGAGAAGGAGAAGGAGGAGAAGGAGGAGAAGGAGGAGAAGGAGGAGAAGGAGGAGAAGGAGAAGGAGGACGCTGAGGAATAATAGTAGTAGATTTAGTAGGAGAGGTAGTAGTAATAACAGTAGTAATATCAGCAGCAGCTGTAGTTGTAACAGCAGAAGTAGTAGTAGTAGTAGTAGTAGTAGTAGTGATGATAGTGGTCTCGGTACCAATATCGGTGGTATATTTTGTAACGAGATATTTAAACAAACCATCTTGGTGTTCATCATCATCGTCATTGCTTAAATTTTTAGAGGCTACATCATTTATATCATATTCATTATTTTTCATGTTTCTATAAGTTATTGGATCTTCACAAATATGTTCAATATATTCCATTTCATTTTGCTGCAAAGTTTTTGATTCCTCATTATTAATGAACAAATTTTCTTCAGCTACTGTTATATCATGTTCGTCTTGCATATTTTGTATAAAGGTATCGTAAAATAATCTTTCTTTGTTGGTATTGTTAATATTAGTAGTAGTAGTAGTAGTAGTAGTAGTAGTGGTAGCAGTAGTTGTAGTAGCAGCAGCTATATTATCGATATCATCGTTATTGCTATTTGTAGTGTTATCGTTTTTATATCTGGTATCTTTCATCTTATTGATCATGATTGCATTGCTGTTTTTTTTGTTCCTGCTCTTAGCTGTAGTATTTTTGTACAGTTTATATGCATCATAATAACTCTTACTAGAAGTGGATGTTTCTAATTCATCTTTTATCATTTGATTCTTACTTTGACGTTTATCTGTCTCTATAATGTTTTTCATATCAAAATGTTGGAGAATATCGTCGTTGTTCTTCTTATTAAGTTTCTTGATTATTTCACCATTATCACTGTTATAATAATCTTTATTATTATCATTATTGTAATTTTTGTTATTATTATCATTATCATAATCATTATCATTATGTACATTTATGATATTAGTATCATTATCATCATCCTCATCATCATCATCATCATTACTAATATCATTATTATTATCATTACCCTTATTATTATCATCATCAGTTTCATTATTATCATCGTCATAATAATAATAATTATCATCTTCATATATATCATTATATTTATCCTCATCATTATCTTCAGTATTTGTTAAATAAAGATTTTTCCTTCTATATTCATCATCATCATCATCATCGTCATCATCATTATTTTCATCTGAATCACTTATAGGCATGTCAGTATTTCGAGTTATTATAATAGACATTATGAATAAGTATTAAACAATTATCATAACCTGAAAAACAAAAACAAAACAAAAACATATAACAGTGCATATATATATATATATGTGTACATATCTATATTATATCTATATTAATTAGTACAGAAATTAGAATAATAATATTAGGTAATAATCAAATATATGAGACTGAATTTTCTGCTCAAGAGAAGAGCGTAGAGGAAGAGGATGGGGAGCGGGTGGGGGTAAAATCGTGTTCTCTGGTCGGGGGGAATTTTAAACCTTATGTATATATATATGTATGCACGTATTTATATATTTATCACACTGCGCTATACCATTACCTCATTACAATCCTCGACAAATCAATTGGAAAGATGCCAGTAAAGAAACATAGCTGTAAGAAAAGGACAATACCGGAAGATATAGAAGCATCGATTTCTCAGAAGGACTGTAATAATAACAATAATGAAAATATGTGTAATAGCAATAACAATGATTGTATTAATATATCATCAAAGACAGAAAATGAGGTCCTCTCCCAAGACAATAAATCACCAGATCTAAAGAGTGACGTAAAAGCTCAGGCTGATGATAATAAAAATATAACACCACAAGATCAAGAATATGAAATGGCCTCTCGTGTCTCTCGTAATATACTATCGAAGCCAGGAGAGGAAAATGTCTCCCGAGATATGAAAAATGAAGAAACAGTATCTGAGGATAAAAAAACAGAAAAGAATGGTGAAATAATTTCTCAGGGTTCAGATCACAACATGATAACACAGAATATTATGTCACCAAAAGAGCCCGCTAGTGCAGCAGCAGCAGCAGCAGCAGCAGCAACAACAACAACAACAACAACATCAACATCTGAGGCCGATAATGCAACTTCTGGCATTCTCACAGAATCGAAGAAAGAAAATATAGCAGGCGTTCTCACATAATCTTGTAAAGCACGACAATGTAAATTTCGACGATATAATAATAATAATAATAAAACCCAAAACAGTAACAAAAAAAAAAAAAAAATCAAAGACATTCACGAGTAAATGAGAAGAAAAGAGAATTGATCATGTCAACCAAAATGATATTCTCTTTGTGGGGATGTTCATTAAATTATATATATATATATATAAAATGACGTAAAATTATGAGCAGTCGATAGATTAAAGATAATGATATAAAAATAATAATAATATGGAACATATTAATCCTATTGCTACTTCACATGAATATAAGGATGATGAGAACGACGATCGTAAATATAATAAAAGTGATGATGGTGTGAATGATGATAATGTTAACGGTGATAAAAATAATTATGATGATGATTATGATTATGATGATGATGATGATGATGATGATGATGATTGTGATGATGATGAGATGGAGGATGAGGAGAAAGAGAAGGAGGAGGAACAGGAAGAGGAGAAAAAGAAAGAAACAGATGATGGAGATAGCGACATGAGTGAGACTGATACCAGTGATTTAGATTTAGATGACTATAAGTCTGTATTATTACTATATAAGGATTCGAGAAATAAAAAATATAAAAATAATATGAAAACTAAATATAATATCGACGCATCAGATAACGTTACAACTATTACTGCTACTACTGCTGCTGATGCTGTTATTACTGCTACTACTACTACTACTACTACTACTACTATTATTGATAATAATAATAATAATAATAATAATAATAAAACCTATAATAATAATAATAATAAAAATAAAACCTATAATAATAATAATAATAAAAATAATAATACTACCTATAATAATGCTACTAATATCAATTATAAGAAGAAGAAGGAAAATAAGAAAAAAAAGAATGATAGAAATATACTAAAAAGAAATTGCGACTGTAATGAAGATATTATTAATATTCGAAATGAAAATAAAAAGAGGCAGAAAACAGAACAAGATCAAGTACTAACAACAGCATCATCACCACCACCGCCGCCGCCCCGCCGCCGCCACCGGTACCGCTTCCGCTACCATGTGATAAACAACCGTTACTCATAACAAATCGCAAAGAAGTAGTCGATGTAATTTTAAGACACGAGAGGCAAGTAATGAGTGGTAGCGAAATATTTTTAGGATATGCTTCAACGAAAATGCCCAAGAAACATGTTGAATGCTTATCGATGTTCAGAGATGAGATGACACTTGTTCTTCAGGAATATGCTCGCCTGAGACGACGTCAACAGTTACTTGGAAATTTTAATACGAACAGTATTAACTATTCGGACGAGATGATCAAGAAAATGATTGATATAATCTTAAGAATCGATAAGAATAACATGCCTATTGATAAGTATAAAGATGTCGTCAGAGAAGCTCTGTATATCTATCATCTCGTCGTGTCTAAGATGACGGGCCCAAAGCATTTGAAGAGACTGCGAACGCCCGAACTCCACTTTGACTTTTGCGTGTTGATAGCCCTGTTATCCCACAATATAGATGTTGTAAAAAGTATTTCTGCAAAATACAGAGTTAGTAGTATTATTCAATTTGTGTCTGCTCTGGATTGTCAGTGGTATCTATCGGTAGTGCCAGATATCCTATCTGTATTCAATCGCAGTAATTCGATATGTCAGGCGCTCTCCTTTACACACATGGAACACGCACAAGTGAACATTACACTGTGTCTTGTTTTTGCACTGACAGAAACGAATACCGCTAACCTTGTGCTAGGGGTGATTTTATATCTCTTCCCAGAATCTCTAGATGACATCAAGAGAATCGAATTGATTCAAGATGAGAGTCTAATCGTACCTCTATCGAGGTTGATAATGGAACATCTAAGAAGTCAGTGGGTTAATCGATCCGATATAAGTAATGCGGCTTACCTCTTGTTGGGATCTTGCACTGATGGACTAGACACGATAAAGGTTTTCAAGAAACACAGTTACGACAAGAAGATAGTGGCCGTATCCGTAATGGTCCAGCAAAAACTGAAAGAGTTCAACCAGTCGATATATTATCATTAGTATTTTTTTTTTGTCCAGTACTGTAAATATTAATTATCGTTCTTCCGAGTACGAATAAGACTAATCATCATCAGGCACATTATATTTACTTACTCACACAGACACACGCATGAGCGAACGAGCGATTGGTGATGATGATGATGTGGAGTTATATAATGATCGGAATAAGCGTATTGGCTGTATGTCTATTGATATCTTATTTACGTAAAAGATTTTTTCCGAAATCGAGAGTAAAGACTTTGGAAGACAGAGTATTTAATTATCCTATTGGTGATAACACCGACGAGAATACAGACGAGAATGATGATGAGGAATTTAGCGACGTAAGTGTTGAAGAACATGACGAATCCAGCAACGACATTATTGAAGAACCTGATAAAAACGTTAGTGATGACATTGAGGAATTCCCGGTTAATAACAGATCTAGATATTCTCGCGGGAACAGAAGAAGAGCTGTGACAAATGGGCGATAGATAGATAATTGGTAACTGTTTACTAGCTATTATTTTGTGTAACACAATACATATTTATGAGTAAATAAAAAAATAAAAAGATTAAGTGGGTCTTTTTTTCTTTACCTAACCAATATCCTATATAAATTTACAAGCTATTGTTTTGTGTGTGTATATACACACACACACACACACACACACACACACACACACACACAAACACACACATATATATATATATATATATATATATATATATATATATATATATATATATAAAAAAAAAAAGGAAAGGTTTTTTTTTTCCCCACCAATGTCCTACATAAACTTACTGGCTATTATTTTGTGTAACACAATATATATTTTTATGAGTAAATAAAAAAAATAAAGTGATTTTTTTTTCTTTCCCAACCAATATCCTACATAAATTTAATTTTATTTCGTATCTGCTTATTATGTTAATATGGTATCGACGACTAGACAAAAAAAAAATCAAATAAAGTAATAATAATAATAATAACAATAATATTAGCAATAATAATAACAATAATAATAATAATAATACTTTTATTTATGTAAAATAGCGATGTATCATCCTACAGAGGATTTTTACAAGCATAAGGAAAACAATCTCGGAGTCGAAAGAGGTGTGGCTGTAGCCGATTGGTTTCTTTCCATATCTTCTGATAGTTGTCTTATTCTTCCGCGAATTACTGTAACAGACTCGTCGCTTTGTGCAGATTCTAAGCATTTGTCATGCGACGAATCGTTTGTGATATCCTTGCCAAACACGGCAGGGAAGAAAAGCAATACACGACCTCGAGTGTTGATTCCGTCGTTATCTGCAGCAGCTACCATAACCGATAACATTGCCAAGATACAGATTGTAGTATTTAAGATACTCGCCAAGGCAGGTTTACAAGATGCTATTCTAGTGAGCGGTTTGGAAAATAACAGAGCGAGTCGTAGAAGATATATAAGGAAGATCCTGACAAATCAGAGTTCCTACGATGCTACCATTCGTGATCTGTATAAGCTTCGTGAACAGGCCTTGGGTGGTAGCCTTGAGGGTGCCAAGAACGCCTCTCCAGTTTCAATAGCGATAGGTTCGTGGGCGGTGGGATTGCTCGACAATATCATATTTGTTCTAAGAGAGATTGCAAAGAAATCATCGAAACAAACTACAGCTCAGGAACTTGTCGACAGCGTATCACTCTCTAAAAATATCAATGGCGTAGATGCCAACTCTGCGGTAAGATTCTTCAACGAAACTCTGGAAGAAACACTCCGGAAAATTATGCGGCGTGATATAAATAATAGCGATAATGCGGATAATCTCAATTCTCTCTATAGAAATGTTTTACGAAAGAGACCTCACAGAGGATTCAGAGTAGATAACTGTATGAAGATCCGGGGTTGGACATCGGATTGGCATGGTCACGAGAACAATAAAAAATTGCACGGTCAACCCGATTATAACATTAAGGTTGCATTAGGCAGTAAAAGAAAACTCTATTGTCAAAAAAATGATGATGAAAGAAGAAGAAGAAGAAGAAGAAGAAGATAAAGAAGAAGATGAAGAAGAAGAATACGCATATCACATTACTCAATTATTTGCTCAATCATTTTTGGAGACAATGTGCTCTATGCTCTCTACAGTTTACCGAATAAACGATCCGTTTTCAGCAGATGGATTTAAGACGTTGATAACATGTTTAAAAAAGAATGAGAGAAAATTAATGTATCTGGGATCTTTTTTAATTCCCTTCACGGCTAGTTCCCCTGACGATGCATTGCTGATACCGACATCAAGCACCAACGAGAACCAAAACATTAGTCTACACACTCCTTTATTATTCATCACTTTTCCGGGTGATAAGGCGGCAGATAGCGGCGACAAAACGGTAACTCGAGTTAGAATAACTGACAGATTAACAGTCAAAGATACAAATAAGATAAATAACATTTTGAGAAGAAACACGTCTGACGCTGAAGGGAACGAAGATTACGATGAATCGAATACTCTATTACAAGGTTCCATACCTGTGTTTTGGAAACAGTCTGGTATGAGAGATAAACTTCTTAAGAATAAAGTATTTATCGATTGGTTTAGGTCCATTGTTCAGATGACTCAGGCTGGAATTAACAAATGTAGCATAGGTACTGGTATATTCTTGGCGAAAACGGCCTTAGCTACTCATAATAATAATAATAATAATAATAATAATAACAGTAATAACAGCAACGATGCCTGTTCTCGGATTTGCCTCGTTGATCATAATGGCGAAGAAATAATCGATCCACTCTCGAAAAAGAAACAAAGACAACAGAGAGCCAATGCGAGGTATGCCAGAGAATGTTTACACGAATTAGGAACGGCTCTAACGCAGTGGACGTATCAGCCCCATCGAGATTCTACCGTCGACGCTCTGGCAACTTTCAACAATGCCAAGATTGTTTCGCTCCTGCACGACTTGGGCGATAACGAGAGAAGACTTCTAGCAGATGTTGGAAAGGGCGGTCACAATATCACCGCTCACGAGAATGTGAAAGATACACTCTACGATAAACTATTAGACACTATTGGCGATGCCGAGAGATCTCTGGATAATACGATCATTCGCAGGTACAACCCTCTCACAGGTGGTGGTGGTGGTGGTGGTGGTGGTACCACCATTGGAGATGATCATCTCCTAATAGCGAGTGTGCCCCACGAAGTGGCCGGTGTATTAAATCTAAAAGGATTTCTCAAGTTAGGCAGAGCTTTCAAGTTCCCCCTTAACGAAAATCGAAAGTACAATCTAAACGCGCTCTCGAAATACTTGACAAATATCAGCAACATGCTACTGCAGGGATCGATCAACATCCATCTCGGAGGAATCGACGAGGCGTCAGATTTTACGGTGGAACCCAAGCGAATGCAGGCGCTGAATAAACTATCGCACAGAAATACCGCCAGATACATTAGGAATATCGATAACGTGAAGAACGCGTGTACACGGAGGTGGGGTAGTGACTACGATCATATGGGCGTCGCCATTTCGGCCCTAACGAGTGCGACCAACACGGAGCAGCCGCTCTACATAATGGTAGAGACGAGTCCCGTTAATCTGCACGGTCCCGGAGGTTTTATCCGCAACGTTGTGCGTCTGCCGGTGTTTATCATTTCGAAACTCATCGCTTATAAAGTTTTTCTGGATAAATCTCTACAAGACAAAACCTCACACCAAATTAGACGTCTGACCGAACTAATACTTTCCGGGGATATGACAGAGCACACGTTCGTTAGCCTCATCAGTTACATATGGCTAAATACGGCGTTCTTTTCCATCGTCGGTATCAACGGTAGGATTCTCATCGATAATTTCGCAAACAACATCGGAACGTTGATGTACAGGGATTACGTGGAAACGCGAGCGAATCACGACCAGTACTTTAGAAACGTCAACGAATTTAGCGTAACCGAAATCATAAACAGGCACGACCAGTTAAATAAAGAAGAGTGGAAATACAGGAAAACAGGGTCCGGAGACAGATGCATCAACTCCAAGAATATCGCCAAGATAGTAGACGATCTATTAAATAGCTTAACGAACTTCATCTCGAATGACGACGACGACAGTTGTGGAGTAGAGTTGTTGGGAGAAAGCTCCGATATTCGAAAGACGGAGATTCCGTTCGATAGAATATTATCGGACGAAAATCACTTTCGACTCTCATCTCTAATTAAGTTCATAAGTTCTTGCACTGACACCATGATGAGACTAAAACCCTTGTTCAAAGAAGTTAGAAAAAACAGTACCGCGTCACTGACCGATTACAATATAGCAGAGACCTTCGCAAGTGCGCTAAAGCAACATCTAAATAAGGGGGAGGGTGAAACGATTAACAACAAGTACCGATTTGAGTGCGATATACCTCTGTCGATGAGCATAGAGAAGACAGACATCACCATTCACGTACCAATGAGTTATACGTATTCTTCGATATGCGCATACATAAAAAATCTGCATCCCGAATTTCAAGGCCTCGAGACCATCCACAGTTCGGTCAACAATTTAAAAGAGCACGTCGTAATGCGATCGTCCCCCTTAACTCTCGAGAAAGTACAGAGCATTTATCAGGATGCTCTTATTGTCGCATATCACGTACTACACACGGTGCCCTCTGCATTGGACATATCCCCTCTAGTGGGCTTTATCAAATCCCTTTATGCCAATGTAGTGCTGACCCTATCCCGTAAACAAAACGCCTTTTTCCCCTTACCCCCTCACACGCTCGCGCTCTCCAGCCTGTGGGTGCCGTCCGAAAATCTCTTCTCTAAGTGCATCGACGCTTTTCTACAAACGACAATCGATTCTGTAAGAGAACTCAATCCCTCTTGTTTGACGTTAGGTCTTACAGACCTACCCGACGATTTATGCGGTGATGACGACAATCACAACACGGGATCTGTTTTCAAATTGGCTAAACATTTTAACGATATAGGATGTCGAGTTAGTGACAACACGGGCAGTCCAACAGCACAGCAGCAGCAGCAGCAGCAGCAACAGCAGCAGCACCAACACCTTCCGAAAGTGGAATGCTGGTGCGGCATTGCTGGAGAATGCCCACATCTTATTTTTCTCAAAAGGCTTTACCTTTATTCGACAGGATCGTTATCGATAACGACGAAACGTTAACACCCAGTCAGATAAGAGTGCTGTCGTCTTATTACAATCCCATGCTCAGGTTAAGAGAAAGCGAATATGTTGATTGGGAAAATACTCTAGTCGGCAACAGAGCGCTCGAAACTTTGCCGACATCCGATACTACCTTTAACATGGCACTCGATAAAATAATATCAAACCCAAATGGTTTGAGTTTGTCCCTTACTAGATCTATCACTCTCTATTCGAAGGATTTAATTTCAAGGGCTAGAGAGATACACAGACATACCAAAGACCTTTTAACCGCGTCAAGTTTCCACAAAGATTATAACATAAACAGTAAAACGAAGGACGTCGATGAGGTTTTGTCGGTCATGTCTAATCGATTATATAATAATAATGATAATAATAATAATAATATTAATCAAAACAATGAACTTATAGACGATAATAATTCCTCTTGGACTACGCTCTCTATGCTCACATCACCGCATCACAGAATGAAGAATAACTTTTTCAGTAAGAAAGATAACCAGAGCACCTCCTTCTCATCGCTAGATGATCTGTCCGTCAAAACGGATTTAGTATACGAAACGATTGACAACGTTCCCGTTTTTAAAGCTGCTCTAATAGAAGCCACCAAAGCTATATACGAGATGTGTATCGTCATCAGTGTTCTGAGTATCGATAGCACCGCGAGGATGTCGGCCCGAAAGATGATAAAATGGCTATCGGCCAATTCTCCGGTCCTCGAATATCTTAATTTATCGAGCACCCATTCTCTGATTGCACTTTTAGCCAAACCGTCGCAGTATAGGACCTTTCTCTCTATAATCGAAAGTAATCGTCGTCGCAGTTCTCCGTCTGAAAGAGAGAAAGAAAAATGTAAGCGACACATTTTGTCTAGATACATCATAAACGAAGAAGATGATGATGTCTGTGCCAAAGATTATTGTGGTGATCACATCGACAACAATCATGTAGATTTTGGATTCTATAAAGATTTCTACTCAAACATTACAGAAATTTTTGATGACGATTACAGGTGTAATGATTTATTACTGTCGAAGGATTACAATGATGGTGATGATGATGATGATGATGATGATGATGATGACGACGACGATAAGGATGAGGATGATAACAATATTACCGCACCACTGGGATATACTAGAGGCGGTGGTACCAATTACGGTAGACTTAGACGTTCGTCTTCGATAGGCAACACCTATTCGTTATTAACGAGAGACAATAAAGATTTGAAAAGGGATTATGTCGCATCTATAAAAAAAATTGAAGCGTTCGTCAATGACATAGCAAAGGACGATTCTCACTACAAAAAGGATTTAGTCGAAGGAAATAAACTGTACCGTTTATTATTGACGATACTAGGAAATAGTTTCGCGTTAAACAAGAAAAACGGTGGTCGTCAGAGCGTGCTCGAAGAATTAATGGCCAACGTGCTACTAACGATTGCGTGTAGAGCCATCGAGAAGGAAAAAGAATCAAAGATGTATTTATTGGCCAGTCAGATATGTCGCTCTAAAGAGATCGTCGCTCAAACGCAACGCACTACTAACACCACACACAACTCGCTACGGTGCCTCTTGGGTTTAACGGGAATTACCGAATACGGCGAAGAAGCAACGCGATCCATCTTTGAAATACTGCCAATGGACGACGTCAAGCTATTCATGGGTAAGACTTTTCTACAAAAAGGTTTATTCTTATCCTTTTTCCTAAGATATTTTCTACTGGGCCATCTAGATACAAACATGGAATTATCGAGTCTTAGCGAGGATACGAGACTGAACATTATGAAACTCGTAATCGTCTGCCAAATCGTGTGCGAGACGCTTAAAAATGTAACAACCAAAGGTGTATCGGCCAAGAACGCCGCTGTAACCTTTAGACGGATTTGGAACAATGTGAGAAATAAAGATGCAGACGAGATGCGTAACATTTACAGAGACTTGACAAAACTGATCGGAAGAGGAAGAAGAGAAGGAGGAGGAGGAGGAGCTATCAAAAGAAACACGAGTACGCTCTCCGAAATTCTGACCGGTCCTTCGATGCTCTCGGAAAAACACAAACAGCATTACGTGGATCGTCTCTTTAAGAGTAATAGAACTCACAGGAAAAATTGTAGAAGAACACCCTCACTCTATACATGTATTGCAAGTGATTCGTGTTCATCTATGGATATCGATATTTCTACAACTACTAGTAATATTAACACTAATTCTAATATTAACACTGGTGCTAGTAACATTTTCTTTGACGACATTTATAGAGATAATTACAGTTACGACCATAATAACAGTGTTGATATAAGCGATGCTGACTCTAGTAGTGACATGGATTTTGACGACGACGATGATGATAATGATAACGATATTTATAATGTTATTTGTAACAAAAAAAGTAAATTCGATGATGATGATGAAAATGATGATGATGACGACGACGACGACGACGACGACGATGATGATGATGATGATGATGATGATGATGATGATGATGATGTAATCGGAGAACATCTTGTAAATTACAATAAGTCATATTATTACAATGACAATCTCAGTGATATGAAGAGAGCCATATCTTTTATATATGGTCGTAACTTCTTTATGGAAGGATGGTCTCACGATGACATTTTAAAATTGTCGAATAGTGGTGACGACGATGGTGATGATAATGACGGTAATAACATTAACACCGAGGGGAATGAGAACGTCGATGACCAAAACTATAGAGACTATCTAAAGAAACTCGCCTCTTTTAGAAAACAGTTTGCACCTAAAGATGTTTATATCGACGAAAATGGCAGAATCATATCTGTAAGGTTAACCAAAGAAAACACCGTAATTGGTGAGCTTTTCACCAAGAATAATTTTGATTCGCCTAAGCGAAAAAGGATGAGGATGCAAGTAGAGAAAGAATATAAAATGTCGAGTGTAAATAAACAAAATATAGCTCTGTCTCATACCATGACGACTCTCTCTCGTATTAACGCTAACGTCAAGAAAATATACGAATTATTCTATGCGAATTGTTCGAAATCTCACACGGGAGAGACGTTACGAGACCGTATATTCTTGAACGTGGGTTTGCAGAGCATTGTCCATAAGAAAGAAAAATTAATAAAGACAGCATCCGTCAATGCCCCTGCCATTATCACGGAGGTGAAGATAAAACCAGACTCGGCGTCGACCGTTGTGAACAGGGCATTACCCGTACAAACATTTAAGCGATTGTTGGATAAGCTCTATCCGGAAGTGTATTCAAATTGGTTACACGCTCCCGTTTCGAGATTGGTCCTGTCACTCGGTTCTAAAAGAGATAGGGGATATGCTGACAACGGTGTCGATGGTAATAATGATGATGATGATGATGATGATGATGATGATGATGTGATGATGATGATAATGATAACGGTGGTGATGATTATATTAACGGTGACGTTTTTGACTCAAAATCGAAAGACGAGAACGATAAGAAGCAAGATAAAATTATAGATTGGAGTAAAAAATATCTATCACTATCAAAGGAATACATTCATGACATAAATAAAATATGTAGCGTACTAACAGAGCACGGAGCAGGCAGCAGCAGTAGTAGTAGTAGTAGTAGTAGTAGAAGCAAAACCATCACCAATGAAGATATGTTAGTTTCGAACACTATAAATTTATGCAATGAACAATGTAGATTGGCTCAAATAACCTTCAGTTTATCCGAAGATTTGTTTAGTGAAATGAAAGAATTAAAAAGTAATATGGAGGTTATATACAATAGGATATATAAAAATGCAAGTGAAATATTAAACAATAGAAACCTGACAGTACGTATATATGATGATTTTAAAAAGAAATATATGACTTCTCTTTCCTCCTCCTCTTCACGAAAACCTTCTTCTTACAATGTTATTAGATTAAATCCTACACTACTAACACTACCACCCCAACCACAACAGAAATCACCACCATCACCACCACCACCACCACCTCCACCACTACCACCACCGCAACAACAACAACAACAACTAATACCACCGTCACTGTCGCCATCAACACTACCACCACTACCACCATCACCACCGCCTCCACCGCCACCACCATCAGGTTCCGACCAAAAAGACGATGACGCCGATGATCGTATCGAAAGAAATCACACAGATCTTATGACGATTGCAGCTCTCGTATTATGTAGTAAATTTTCCAAATTGACTCCTCTGGTTGTAGAATGGTTAATCGCTTCTAGAAATAATCTCGATAAATTACAAAAAAAACTCGAGACGGCCATTACCTTTCCTGCAACAGAGAGAACTCGTTCTAGTAATGTTTTACTCAGCAACATTTTCAACATGAGAATGAGACACGTCGATGGCGTTCTGGGATTGACCTCCCCCACCTTATTCGTAAACGAAGACGTACGGAAGGCAGGAAACCCACCTGTTGTTCTGCAAACGATATTTCGAGAAATCAATAGCAGACAAATGTTTCACAGCGAACCTCAGAGGATTAACGGCATCCTAAAAGTTGTCAAGGATGCTCTACCGACGTCTTGCTTCTCTCTCTACAACATGTCGGTGTACGAGCACTTCGGTAACACGACGTCGTCGGATAAGATCACGGGCACCGTGAACATCGGACTCGGACACACGCTCAACGAATGCGACGATCAGATATTTGATCGGCCGTCTAAAAGTCTCTCCGATTTTTGTCGGGAGCAGAGAGCAAACCTAAGAGACAGTTCGATCGGCCCGATTCATCGCATGCTGCCGGATGGCAAGACGAGCGATCGCGTCGATTCGGAACCTACTTTTATCACACTGCATCGGGAAGAGCAGGGCGTGGGTGGTGGTGCCGGCGCCGTCATAACGGTGTCGAGCGAGGCCAACCTGTACGGCGACATAAATTTTCTAGTAGCCCTGCACATGAGATTCGTCGAGCTACAACAACATTCGAAGAACAAGAATTGTAACATGAAGGATATGTTGGCCATTCGTAAAAAGATGATAGACAGAGCCTTTTATAGGAAGACCAACAGCAAGGACGAACAGGAGAGACTAATCGGACTGATGAATAAAAATGGAATATATTCCGATTACGTAGCCTTCAAAGCCATGAGAATGATGCACAGCGTGCTCCTGGCCATAAATGAGAGATGCGAACCTTACTTTGTCGGTCAAAGAGATATAACCTTTTCAATGAACATGTATTCTAAACTGGTGGAGGATCTGGCCGCTCTCGAATATCACGAATCTGTATTGATGTTGTATAAAAATAGATTGTCGTTAATAGTCAACAAGCTTAGACAGTACATGAACATCGATACTCTGAATCTTTCGTCGTCCAAGGCTGCAATCGCGTCTGTAATCCTATCGTACACGCCGTATCGACAGTTTACGATCGACAAAGAGAATACGGCCGACACCGAAATGGACGACGTCGACGATTTCTTGATGTTCGTTAAACACGAACACTGGAACATGTCGAGAGCCCTGAATACCGTATCCGCAGCACTGTCGCAGATCGTCAGGATAAAGAACGAAATAGCATCTGCAAAAGCGACTTGCCTTAACATGAACATAATCGACCAGTCCATCATCACATCATCCAGAAATAACGGGGGAGAGGATAGAGAGCACGATATCGACAACGAAACGAAACCCACGAAGCGATACAGGGAATCTTATTACGTTCCTTCACGCTGCGGGAAATACATTCGTCACCCCGTTACAAACATCTGCGTGAGACTAGAGGAAGAGTTAATGGAAGGCGAGACGGCAGCCCGTCGGATTGAGCGTGAAGCAATGCAAAATAAACTTCTCATCACAAGAGCAAAGTTGAATGCGATCCGAAACTCGAGACCGGATATCGCTTCTCTCTTTATGCTAGATTCTCAAGACGACAACTTGATGAAACGGTTTATTACAGTTCTCGAGGGTGCTCTGAGAGGCACCTCTCACACGAGATTAATTCCCGCTCAGACGCCAATTGTACAGCATTGGAATAATCGATCTACTACATCTTCATCATCATCATCATCATCATCATCTTCTTCTTCTTCCATGAACAGCAAATTCATCTTACCCGATTCACAGAAATATGCATCGAAAAAAGTCCCATATATTCCTGTAATAGCAAGAAATCTAATAAGGTATAAGGATGATATGAATGATGGTAATAATAATAATAATAATAATAATAAGAATAAGAATAATGACATGAAACAGAGTCCAGATTTCTCGACATTATCCTCATTTAGAATATATTCCAAAATACTGCAGGCTCATACTGCACACTCATATTTGAATTTTAATATAGCTAACCTTATTAGTCTCTTTTCGAGTTCAGGCTTTTTCGATCTGAGCCACGAAGACACAGCTCTGTTTCACGAACTCGAATCACCGGCAAACACATCGTCGACCGATAATCGTAAGACTACAAATATCATGTCGATTAATGATACTAACAATACTACTACTACTACTATTACTAGTAGTAACAATAATAATAATAGTAATAACGACAGGAAAAATGCTAATGACAGAAGTATAGAAACGATGAGAAGAACCGTAATAAGGCACGCTATCGACGAACTAAAATCGTCCAATACAACAAATTACCAGGAATACGAAAATTTGCATACGGCAAAGAGCAGTATCGAAGATGCCTTAGGAACGATAGACGTTATGATTCAAAAAGCTAATAATGACGATGAGAACAACCTCATCGTGACGGGCGAATACAACGAAACGCTTTCTGGTAAATTCACTGACGATTTTTCAACATTGGCTTCACTTAAGGAAACCTCTTATAGGAACTTGAAGAATATAATGGTTAACATTAAACAGTACATGCTATCGTCATCAAAAACCGATCACACCTTATACAACTTGGAATTTATGAACGGTGAAGATGGCAATATTACCGGTAATAATAGCGAAAACGATGTAGTCTCTCCAATTATCTTTGCTGTTAATAGAATAAGAAGAGAAGCCTATGGACCAAACGAGCCGAGTGATAATAATAGTAATAATAATAATAATAATAATAATAATATTATTAATATTAAGAATAATAGTAATAATAATAAACAGCAAGTTAACAGAGAAGCGATAAGGGTAGCCCTAACAAAACCAGAAATTCGAATCCCCATCGTTATTTTCGACGATGACTTCGTAAACAGTTTCAGGGAAACAGTAAAAATTATCTCCAAATTCTACGAGACCCTATCGTTATTATATGATGAAGTATCTTCAAGTTTGGATAAGGCCAATAACCTATCGAAAGATAAGAGACGAAACATCACTCTGAAACTTATCGGTGAAGCAGAAAACGACTTTAACCAGGATATTAAATCAGACAACGAGGAGATCGACAACATTGTCAATATTATGAACACCAACGAGACTAAAATAACGGAAATTGATAGTTTTATTCGTAGTGAAAACCAAGAGCTCGACAAACACAGAGATAATCAAGCCGGAGAGAATACTCACCTCGAGGATGGTGATATATTAAGCATTAACAGTCTCATTAATAGTCGAGATAAAAATCTCTTGGAGTCTATATTAAAACTTGCTGAAAAGGACAGTAGCGTAAACGACGAGATAGTCAGTGCTATTAATCAACATCCAATCAACATATATTTGAATAGTATGGATAACGACTATGACGATGACGACAATAATGATGATGATATGATGATGATGATGATGATGATGATATTAATGAAGATGATGATAATGAAGATGATGATAATGACGATAAAAAGAACGACGACGAGGACGGTAAGGATGGGAAGAAAAGGAATAAAAAAAGAGATCGAAGAGCACGGTCTCGTGGTAAACTTCTTACAAAGAATCGTACAGATAGAATAAACTATATATCGAATAGTCTTAAAGTATTAAAAAGGGTAATCGAAATATTACAGTCTAGGAATAATGAGCTGATGAACTTTAAAAGAGAAAGAGAAGAAAAAATTAAGATTAGAGAGAATGATCGTGAGAACATTAAGGCGATACTAAACAATGAACTGGAAAATGGTCTGAAAGAAACCGATAATCAGACTCTGACTAATAAAGCGACCGTTAGAGGTTTAATAGATAAATTGACGATAGACCAGGAAGAGTTTGAAAACATAAGGCGAGAAATCGGCACTATTCTCGAAAAGACTGCTGCCTTTATCGATATTGGAGGAGGCCCGAGCGGGAGCGTTTTTGAGACCGATATCGTCATGACTAAGACAGAGAGGGAAGATAGAAATGAAAATCTTATTGGAAGAATACGCGAAAATAAGAATAATCAACAAGCGGCAGTGCTGAGGAGTAATGGTAGCAGTACGGTCTTTATGAGCACCATACCCTTCTCTTGCTTTTTAAGTCCTCTCCATCGTACCATCTCTCTGACGGGAGAATTTTTCTCGAGTGGCTCATCGCCGATTTCTGGCCAAGCCAAAACTAGGCCCGATCTACAGCTCATGGCGATAGCAGACATGGCAGATGCGATCTTGAACGCGCAGGGCACGTGCGATGCCAAAAATACCATGTCGACCGTCATACCGGGTATATGCGAAAGGTGCGCCATGATTCTCTTTAACATCCACACGCCGACTCACGTTTCCGAACATTCTTTCGCCTTCGACGTGGAGCGATCCCGTGAGGAGCTGAAGGCTCTGTATGCTGCCGCCCTCATGGATGACGATACCAGCAGTAGCACTAACAGAAGTAATGGCAGTAGTGCCGCGTCGTCGGTATTGTCTCTGCTCGAGAGTAATAATAGCGTCATCAAAAAGATAGCTTTTAAATTCAAGCAGAGAGTAGCCGCTTTTACGAACATCTCGTCCCTTTTAGGATTAAACGACAGCATCAATAAAGGATGTAACGTCGTCAGTCCAGGTACGGTTCTAGTGCCGAGCTCAGAACTCTTCAACTGTCCGGGACTCGCCAACGATAAATTCCGCGCCATCGTCAACAGGTGTCACGATCCTGCATTATCGCACGCCTTAAAGGCGAGTCACTCTATTACCGACGTGTTAGCTTCCATATCGCCGAATGCCGAAAAGTTGTTCTTTGTCTCCAAAGACGAAATGCGGTATTTCAATTCTGTAGTAAATGCAGTTTTAATCGGTATGGATTCCGCGGCCACCTCCTTGTTGAACACGTCGTGCGATCAGACGCTAGTCAAGATCTCCAAGGCGAGCGGTTTACCTATATTTATCGGAAGAGGAAAGTTAAAACATGCACCGAGTTTCAAAGTTAATGACAAAAATGATAATGATGACACTACCACTACTACTACTACTACTACTACTATTAACAATATTAACAATATTAATAATAACAAATTAGATATGAAAACTACAATGACAGTAGCTCACGGCTGCAATCTGCATCGTAATAAGAACGAGCACTTTACGTATTCGAAATTGCTAAGTCTTAATAATGTGACCAACCTCGGTTGTAATATTCACCTGGCCACCAGTATAGTTTCTAATACGCTGATTGGATTATTACGATCCGTTATAGGAGATACTCATCCCATATCACCTGCGATAAGTAGAGCCATAACTTTGAGTGCCATTTCGACTCTGGCAGCCGATAAATCATCACACGTCACCAAAGCCTATCCTCGGAATCCTTTACGACATTACAATAGCGTGTGTCGTTTAGTGGACCGAGCCCTTTCCGGGTATGGTATGACAGGTAGCGATTACGATAACGCTAATGATGATGATGCCGCCGATAATGGTTATGGTGGTGGGTGTGGTAATGACAACACCGACAATATCTGCGGTCCGCTTGGTGTTCTGATGGCTCCTCTTGCATATCGAAAGAAATTTTTCCTAAACGGAAAAGGAAGAAACATATCTCTGACCGACACACTTTGTCGACAGATGCCCTTTATGAAATCTTTACGTTTTATAACAAACGGCGGCGGCGGCGGCGGCGGCGGCTGCGGTGATAAGAGAATTCCTTACAACCTTGCCGAAGATTCTGAGATTTTGAGAAAGATAGAACATCTCATGTCAGAAAACAACAGAACATTAAGTAAGATGTATCACGATGAATTACTCGATGCACTAGCGCGTTTAGAGGAGAAAAAGCGACAGGAACGAATTCGAGAGTATCGGCCGTCGATTCACGAAATTTTACTCAACAAGAGAACGTCCGCGTCGGATCAGGATATTTTGGCATCCAATTTTGCTCTAGATGCCATGATGGATAATTATGTAGATGTCTGTTCGTTGTTCTCGGTGCCGAACAAATTTACAAAAATGGTCTCTACCAGACCGAGAGAAGAGGTGTTGGACGTGGAGCGCCTATTTAAAAATGCCAATGCGCTACTGTCGTATCGCGGCAGTGGCTATCTGAAGAACGACAGGGAGAACGACAGCGACAGTTACCGCAACACCAGCTCTATTTCTGCCCTGAAGACCATATTCAATTCGCTGTATCGCAATCTCGCTCTAATAACACCCAGTGTCAACTCTCTCTCTTCTAGTCGTTGCAGCAGCAAAGCTACCGGTCGCAAGAGTTATCCGAACAGGTCTCTCATCTCAGATGTCAGGCAATTGGCTCTCAGTTTTAACGAAGAGATATTATCGAGAAACATCGAATCGGTAGAAGAAGCAATAAACATGAAGTTACTGAAAGAAATAATCAGAGACGTTAAGTTCGCCTGCAAGATCACAAACACCATCGGCTCGGACAACAGGAGCATTGGAAATGTATTGATGAAGGGCTTTATCGATACCATGTCCGAGGACATGAAGACGTTTAGACAGTCTAGCACCTTATCGAGATACATGTTACTTGACGAACAGTGTCAACTCTTTCCGATTTCTACCGAAACGAAAGCGCTCCTACTAGAGGGATCGTCACAGGCCGCCACGGCCAGGGCCATCCTGTCCGAGGATAACCAACTGCTGACGGACGCAGTCCTGTACAATACGAGAGACACTCCCATCGAAAAGGCCGTCGATAGAATTCTCTTACTCCCGTACTTGGTTAAGCAAGGTAGAGACTTTGACGATGTCGATCGGACGCTTCCGGTGGCCATCACCAACTGTAGCAGTCTCATGTTGAGTCTATTAGACCCGCAGTCGATGAGCAGGTCGTCCTTCTTGGGCGGACTCATGGGGCACGTTACGGACACGACGAGCGTCTTTAAGAACATCGAGCGTTTCGAGCGGTTATCCGGACGTCTGGGAGATGCCGCTTCGATGTTGCATCACCAGAACTGTAACTGTCCCTTTAGGCTTCATCACTGTTCGGACAAAACCTCCGAGGACGAAGACCTCGTGCCGTCGTTTATTCACTTTGAGGACGAGATTCAGAGGAACGAAATTTTAAAGACGCCTTACCAGATTCATGTACTGTTGGCCATTAAAAATTACGTTGCCGCTATATCGAGGATCGATCCATCGGTGGGAGGACCGTCGGTCATACGTCGTCTCAGAGAATGGAGCGACATGGGAGCAGGAACGAAATATGTCGGTTCGTTTATCGCCGATCGCAAGACGGTGGAAGGATCGCCCTTCAGGGTAGCAGGGTCAAATCTCGACGTTATAGTCAGACCAGCCGCAGCCAGAGGTATACTCGGAATGTTGAAATGTCACCGACAGCACTTTTGTACGACCGATCTCAAACTAACCACGGCATCCGAACAATTTTCGAGTCTCAGAAATCCATACGATAGCGATGACGACGAAAAGGAGAAGGAGAAGGAAAAGGAGAAGGAGAAGGAGAAGGAGAAGAAGAAGAAGAAGAAGAGATGTGACCTCAGTACCTTGATACAGAATGCTCTACCTCCCAATATTTACATTCAAAAATCTCGAATGAATAGCGCGCTTCTCGTTTTTAGTAATATCGTGTCCAACTTTACTCAGACTCTATCCAATGAAATATTGAACGATCTGATAAAAAAATTAGGTAGCCCTACCGATCCTCTATCTATTAACAGTACGATTATTACCAATTTATCGGGAGCAGAAAAACGCATTGAAGATACAATCAAAAATCATCTTTCTCCGTATATTGTGTCATCATCATCGTCGTCATCGTCGTCAGTGCTTCGGGATGAAGACCACCACCAAAAAACAAATAGTACTAATACCTCCACATTCTCGCCGACGGCTGTTCTCTCAAATACTGTCGCTACAGCCATAAAACAATCTATATGCAATAGTCTACGAGGTTATATATTAACACCTATTAATAATAATGATAAAATAATAATAACATTAATAATATTAATTATAATAATAATAATATAAATAATAACAATAATATAAAATTAACAAAATGATTGTACCATATAGAGATGCAGGATCATTTGCTGCTTCTTTTGAGTTTTTAATGGGTGATGGTAATAATAATAATAATAATAATAATAATAATAATAATAATAATAATAATAATAATAATAATAATAATAATGATAATGATACCGATCCAATAAATGAGAGGGAGAGAAAAAATAGAATCACACAAATGTTTAATACCGTATTCGCGGCAATCGCCGACGGTGTAAACAGAGAAACATTTACCAATATAGTATCGTCTTTGGAACATAAACTCGCATTAGCCGGCATGCACACGTTGGACAAGAAAACGATCAGTAACAATAATAATAATATTATTAGTAATAATAGTAATAATTTACAAAAGAACCTATCATTTAGTTCACAAATAAGAAAAGAAATCTCCAAAGTCGTCGGGTTTTTAAGAGTCTTGCAAAACAACGTTATGCCTCTCATGAGACAAGAAGGAATGGCTAAGAAGATCAAATTGTACTTCTCGCTCATAGCCACACAATCCAAAATCGATAATTATCTGAAGTACACACTAAGCAATTCGGGATCTACCGATCTCACCCATCTCACTCCGATAACACCCATGATCCACATTGAAGACACCATCCTATATAACAGAGTTCACCCGCTCTTGGTATTAGCCTTTCCCTCGAACTGTGCTGCCCTCCTGCAGCAGGAACAGATAAACGGAGAATTGGCGATAGAAGCAAGAAGGCCCCTAACCGTATTCCTAAACCATCAGAATACCAAACCGATGGCCGATATGGCTCGCGTCGCTCTCGGAGCCGGCGGCGGCAACAGCGGGTTTATAGGATTAGCCACGCATATTCTCCATGAGAACACTCTCATTACGAAAAATCCCGTCATCGATATTTGTAACGATCACAAAATGTACGAGATCGGCAAATACAAGAAACCCGTATTAACCATCGACCCATTTACTGCTGGCAGGTTAATCTTACAAGATGCTGCAGTTTTTGGAGGAGGAGGAGGAGGAGGAGGAGAAGGAAGAAGAAGAAGAAAAAGAGACACGAAAAAAGACAATGAAGGAATTAGACCCAACTATCTGCAAGTGAGTTGTCCCACTCAGCATTCGGGTGTCGTAACCAATACAGGTATAGGTGGTGATGAAGATAATGATTATGATGATGATGATGATGATGATGAAATGATAATGATAATGATAATGATGATCAGGACGGTACTGCGAATACCTTCCAATTAACACTGAGGGATGGTAGAAACATTAATCTAAAGACTATAAGACCTGCTGTTCTCGTATCAGATGCATCGACAAATATCCTCAAGACACTGGCGAGAGCCAGCGCATCCTTAGATGATGTATCAACCACGGTTGGCCTGCTACCGGAGCTTTTAACTGCCATTGCTTTACTCTTTAATAAAAATGTATCCGAATCCATATCAGAGATGGCATCGAACGCCTCTAAATCACCATCGACAACATACAGAATCGACCCGAAAACTGGAGACATAACTGTCAGTGGTGGTCGGTTACCTTTGTTATCTACTAAAAATGGCAATAACCGAACAACCGTCGCCGCTACCGACGACGGGAAAGGACCGGCTCCATGGGAAGATATGACTAAGATACGTGTTCAAAATATATTAAAACAGTTGATTAGCAATCCGTTGTCCCATGTTATGGTTCAAGGTAACCCCATAGATGATACCGGTATAAAAACTATCGAAAGAAAAATGAAAATGGATATAATCAACAAAACGACTGACGATAACGCTAGTCTCTCGTCCGCTTTACCTTTCCTTAATTTAGTTGGTGATAACAACAGTCGCACGGTAGATATTAGCGATAACAATAATAATAATAATAATAATAATAATAGTAATAATAATAACAATAACAATAACAATAATTCCGAAAATGTTTCGACGACGATATCACAGTTCAAAGAAAGTTGGCGTGAAATTGGAAGGCTCCAAGATATTATCATTAAAAAAGCTATTGTGTTGAAAGAGGAACTCACTAAATATAATGTCACTACCCCGTCGTCCTATTTATCGTCATCATCGTCAGAAGATATAGATTACAAAAAAATCGAGGCCATCTCTATTGTATTACAATCTATCAAACGAGCTCAGAATGTTATAAAGGACGAAATTATTAATTATTTTGTAACTAACGATATCGTATCATCGGTCGAAAACACCGTGACGAAATTTAAAGATGAAAACGTCGGATTCCTGCGGATGATCGACGAAGCCGACGAATTCGACATAAGCAATTATAAGATAGAAAATATTTTGAATATAATACGTCCATTTCAGAATAAACTTCTCTCTACCTCAGAGGGTAAAACCAATCAAGAGCACGACATAGTTATCGGTAGCGGCGATTCGCTAATGATTCCCTCTCTTGCAAATCGGATAATTCAACAGAAAAACATAACGAGTGGACTATCTTCCACTCCGCAGAGTCTATATGAGGCATTTCTCAGTAACCCTACCGTCAGGGAAGCTATAATGGATAAAATATATCCAATATATGGCAATGTTAATAGACAGTATTCTCCAAATCGTTATAACCGAATTGTTGCCGAAAATATTCTCATCGAAAATGAACAAATATTTCAAACGGCCATAAATGTGTTGAATGCATCATCTGAGAAATATGTGGATGGTAATATTAATAATAATAATAATAATAATAATAATAACAATAATGATAATACTATTACTACTAATATTAATACTACTACTACCACTAATACTAATATTACTACTACTACTAATAATAATAATAACACTAATCATTCGAATCTCATCGGATTTAACCAACTTTATACAAAAAATATAATATGAAAAAACATTATATAAAATAAATATAAAATATACAATATCGTACTATAAAACATACATATATATATATATATATAAATATATATATATATATATATATATATATATATATATATATAAACAAATAAGTAAATAAATATATGTGTGTGTATTCAATGCATCTTCGGGGATGAGTACGTCTTTTTCAATTTAAAAACAAACCGTGCTTCTTTAGCTTGCCACTTGCATTTCGAGCACAATTAACATCACTCACAGATTATTTCTTAAAGATGTTTGCTCGATATATTATATCATTATTATTTTGTTGGCAGTGGTTAACAAGTCATCCATATAAACATCAAGTGTATGGATACCCGAGAAATGCAAAGTACAACTCGTTACCGTTTACCATAAGATCTCCCTCGGCTAAAGAATTGAATCTTAGTTGTGGATTCTGCTCTAACTCTCCGAATAATAGCGGAATCGACTATGAGTTATCTGTTTGTAGTAACGTGTACACGTATCAATATCCGATTCAACTTGAGAAGAGCCAACATTGTAAAACATTATCAATAACGTTAAATTCGACAGCAAACACCGGATCGATAAGAGTTAGACTGAAGAAGTATAATCAGGACAACTCTTCAGACAGCTACGAGGTGGTGGGAGGCATAGACATACAATACTTGATAGTTTCCAATGAGGAAAAAGAGGAATTTATATACGCTCTCAACTTCAGTGATACGGTTCCACACATAAAGAACATCAGTTCAAGAGTTGATGAATTCAACACGGTGGCAAGGGATTATTGGTCGAGTAGTAATGATGGCATGACTTGTATCTTTCGCAGTTTTGTATTATCCACGGATGACGGCAAATCTTTTCGCGACGATAAAAAGGAATGGAATAACACCGATCATGACTTGCTACAACTACTAGAGCCGTCATCGACACTGCCGATAAAAGCAGCAGCACTAAGAACATTATCATCAACATCACCAGCACCCGCTCCAACAGTACTGGTGCCATCCTCACCACCAATAGAGCCGATAGTCCCATTATCACCAACCGTATCGGCACCAGTGCCAACAACAGCAGCACCAAAAAATGAAAGAGAAAGAGAAAACACGACCGAGGATTACTTCCAAGAATATTATTACATTTATGATGATAACGATAATGTCCGAGTCCGAGGTCGACTATCATCAACAGTATCACCAACAACGACAACAACAACAACAACAGTAACGGTCGTTGAGAATTACGACTTCGACCACCGAGACGATGGCGAATCGCCGACAACAACAGATTATTACTACTACGATGACGATGATGAATCGCTGAAGACAACGGTTGCAACAGAAAATACGGTTGGTGACGATTATTACTACAATGATGAAGAAAATTTGGAAAATAAAGACCGAGATCGATTATCAACATCGTCGGCGACAGCAAACAACAACAACAACAATGAATACAACAACTACAACAAATACAACCAAAATAAGAAAAACCACCACAACAGTAGTACCAGGAATAAACGAAAGAGAAAGAGAAGATACTGTCGTCGACGAGAGCGGTAATAAATTCAATCCGGTAGTAGCAGAAAAAGAGAAGACATTTATGGTCGGCGATTTTGACTATAATCAAGTGATGCTGATATTGATGATATTGATAGTGGCAAAATTGTTGCTTGTTATGTGTGTTGCTGGTGCAGGGCTATGTGCTCTTTGTAATTAATTAGCGGATCTCCAATCCCTCATGTATGATTTTATGTAACTCTGTATCATGTCTTATTTTGTCTTGTCTTGTCTTGTCTCGTCTTGTCATGTGTTAATAAAATATATATAATATATAATGTATGTATATGTATATATATCCCGAATATGTATATACTGTATCTCTAACCACTTCCATTTTATTGGACACAACATAACTAATGCTTTTAGATCAAAATTAATTATCATTGTGCTAATATTATTCACACTAAACCAATATGCGCGCAAAAAGAATTATTCGACGTACAGTTCGAGAAAGATGGAACGATCTGATGTTTCTGTTAATAATAATAATATTAGTATTTATGTTGGATTCATATACTTTAATCTCTCTCATTTGCTCTTTAATATTTACACAATGTCTATATCATTATCTATTGCAATTTAATGATGATGATGATGACGATGAACCAAAACAATAAGAGATGAAAGAAATCGTCATCATTATCAGCAACAGTAAATGTTTTGTTTTCTCCATCCATCGGGAGAGAAATCTTATATTAGTATATGTATATATATATATACACACACACCGAATCGTTAACCACCACCAACCACCAACTGCAAAACCGGTATACGGTTTTGATAAAACATATCGAAATTATTATTATTATTGGTACGAGGTCTGTAGTAACGCCTACGTTGATTGAAAATGTTAACTCGACTGAAAATGCTAACTCAACGACACAAAAAAATGTTCTCAGAAAAATGGCTATGGCGTATCATTTTCTTTCTAATGTTACTAGTGTCAATAATACAAGTACCCGATGTATATACTTTATATACTCTGTTCTGTGTTGGCGTGTATGAATTCTCTCTCCTCGCTGTTTGTCTCGACTTTTAATATATGTGTGCATATATGTATAAATGATATATGTGTATATAAAACAAATGAATAAAGAAAGAAAGAGAGAAAAACAAATGTGTCTTATTAACATACCACATCTTATAACTGATCTCTTCAACATATAACATAATAGAAAAAAAATACAAATATATATATATATATATATATATATATTATATATATAATATATATAGGGTAAAGATATATATATATATATATATATTTGAACCTTTGTCAGGGTGACGAATACAGATTATTTCAATATAAGACTTAGTTGCTGAATCATAAAGCTATTGAGTGATCATTTCATAAAAACGATTTTTCTTTTCTTTTTTATACACCCTATTTAAAAGATGAAAATGCGCGTTTGGCGTGCCGTTTTGCTATTTTGTTGTCAATGGCTGATAATGAGCGGTGTTGATTGTCATGAATATGATAATTACGATGACAGTGGTCGTGGTGAATATTCCGACGAGAGCAATCATTGTCGTCATGACTATTTCGATGAAATTTATTTAAAATATTCTACCATGAACGTATCATACATTGTCATGAGAATGCCCCAGGACCAAGAATCTAACAGAATAATATGTGGAACCTGTTTTCCCGAATCGTCGAAAGACAACAATTTAGATTATTCGGTATCGACAGAGGCCAAGACTATAAACATTAAATTGATGAAGAGAGCGTACAACCCAAGAAACCGCTCTATTGTAGAAGAGATAAACGTACAATATATGACGGTATCTTCTGATGAGATGGACGAAAAGGAGGAATACATGTATGCCCTGAACTTCCGGACTAACACACTATTGAGAAAGCGGGTTGGCTCTGACACAAATCTTTCGGTGGAGACAATGCGTTATTGGCCGACTAGTGGTATTTCGTGCCTATTTCGTGGTCTTGCTATAACTCCTACGGTTGACGGTAGAGGTTACTATGACTGGTATGATTACTATCGATACAGTTCTTATTCGCAAAAGGAATACAGCGGTGAACAAGAGTGTCTTTTTTCCACTATATTGTTAAATAAAGGACCTCTCTTTTCTGTCTCTATCACTGCCATCGTCCTTCTATCCGTTTTCTTTCTCACGATGTAACACTACGCTGTTACGTGTGGTTATCGGCAAGGATACGATTAATAATGACGAAGAAATAATTTTGATCTATTAGCATGAAGAGTGAATGTAACATATTCGTTTAATATTTTTTCCCACTATCTCCTGTCGACCACTAACGCAATATCCCAACACCCTGAGCACATCCAAAAGGAACAATCGTCGATTCCAGTCCCAAAAGCTGCTGCATCGTTAACCGGACAACGCGTCGTCGGACGTCGTCGGCATTACCGAGATGCAATGATTATAACGGTAATGACGTTTCCTCTGTCATCGACCGGTTGGAGATAGATAGTAACTAAAGGCATCCGTGGGGAGTAATTGTACATATTTTAGAATAAGAAGACTCACCAGATCACCGTTTACCCCTGATCACATTTAACATCCACGCACCTCATGATGGATAACCTCATGATAGTTAAACAGAAAAAGCTCATTCTTCGACACATTGTTCTGATTTGGTTGCTGATGAGTAGCAGCCTTTTCATTTACAGTCATGAAGTGTATGGACAGCACCTTTACGGTCATGAAGTGAACGGACAGCACCTCAAAATGATCAAATTGGATCCTAAGACCACATGCCAAATTATAATAAGAGTAAATTTGGACGAAGAAAAGGAAAAAAACATAATGACGTGCGGATTCTGCGACGAACCTCCAGTATGTGATGTCTGTTATGATCCTCCATCGTGTAAGCATTGCAATAATTCTTTGATGGGATCGTATCGCTTGTATGGCCATTCAGAAATATGTGAGCCGATATCCAAAATATATTTCCTAAAGGTGAAAGAATGTGTAACAGAAGCTTCAGATGATATGCCAGACAATCGATGTTATAACAAAACATATGACGTCAGCTTGATATCCAAGCGAAGTGGAAAATATCACCTTGTAAACAAAAAGGTGTTGCAGTATCAAGACATATTTTATGAGAATGTATCCAATACAACCGAGGAGAAATTTATGTATGCTTTGAACTTCGATAGCATGACATTAATAAGAGTACCTATCGGCCCTGACAACTCTCTCATAACGGAGAAGGAATTTCTCCAGTGGGCGATGAAAAATCATTGGCCTAACGCAACGGAGGGTATATCGTGTGCATTTCGCAGTTATAGGCTACCTGTCGACACTGTGACGGATGATGATGATGATGATGATGAGATTAGATTTAACAGCGAACGTGTTCGTTTTAATAATACCATCGACACCGTGGCTAATACTCGTACTAAGAAATGCATGTGTAGATGTAAAAAAGAATGTGAATACGTATCGGTTAAAGTCATAGAGGTAGATTAAACTAATGTTGCAACAGACAAATTTGGCACATACAACAATAATAGTAAGAACAACAGAAAAATCTGGTACATACAATTCATAATAAAAAAAAGAATGATGATGATGATGATGATGATATTGCCAGGTTCTCAACCCGTTATCGAGATTGTTATTTAACTTTATACCCTGTTGCATATCAACCATGTATCCTGTCATATATTTACCTATATGCCATGCTGTGAATCTATTATATGTTCTACTTTATATGTTTGTTATATCGTGTGTCAAATATATATCCTATTGTATATCAGTTATATCCAGTTGTGTGTCAGAACATCAATAATATAAGAATTCTCCTTGCTGTCGTTGTTTAATTATCCGATTAATAATGATAATGAAAATGATAAGTAATACACTATATTATAAATATACGAATGCGAAAATATAACCCAATGTTTCATCGACAACCACCTATATTCATGTCGAAAATGTTCATTCGATATGTCATTGTCTTGTTTTGTTGGCACTGGCTACTATCGAGTGATCACAGCCATCACCATCGAGTGTATGCCCGCCCTTTTATGTCAATCAAAATAAATTCTACAGACTTATCGCAATTGAAGATAAGATCGCGTTCGACCGAAAGCCTTAGATTAGTGTGTGGGTTCTGCTCTGAATCTTCTGCGATCGATCATTTAGATATTGATCGAACACTAGAATCTAGATCTATAATCATCATTAGAGTGAAAAGGATGAAGAAACAAAAGAGGAAGAAGAAGGAGAATAAGAAAAAGAATAATATAATACAAATAAATCCGAATAACACTTCAGACATACTACTAACGAAACGCGAAAAAAAGGGATCATCATACGAGGTGTTGGAAAATGTAAATCTATCATACGCAATCATATCCAGTGGTAATGATGATGATGGATGATGATGATGATGATGATAATGATGATAATGATGATGATAATGATGATGATGATGATGATCATAAAGATGATGATACCAATAAAGAAAATATCATATATACCTTAATTGCTATCATTGGTATCATTACTATTTGCATCAACTGTATCGAATATATATTGTGCTGTATGTCATCAGGGTAGAAATACATTTAATGATACGTTTAATGTTAGATATATTCTCATCATTTTCGTTGTTAGTACACAAACACTAATATACGCACACACATACGTACAGACACACGCACACATTTTGTATAAATATATCAGTAACCACGAAAACATATTTCTTACTGGAATTTTAAAAGAAATGAAAAAAAAAACTTATTGTATTATTATGATATCTCATAGATTTATTTCATAGATGTCTATATAAATTTATATAGATAATATACAATTTCTATAAATAATAAGTTGAAACGCGAGCAGTATATTGTTGATTGTTTATCCAAGAATAAAGTCGTTTCTTGTTGATTATCTATCCAAAAATAAACCATTTTCTTGTTTCTGTAGGAGATGGCTTAGACTAGTAATATTAATATAACGTAAAACTTCTTCGTCGTGAGTTAAAGGAATTCCCAATTGTGTATTTACATGACGCGTATTAAAAATTGATGTCTTTCTTATTTTCTTACAGTTATTATATTTTCGTTTATTTGCTTTATCCATCTCCTCCTCATCCACCTCCTCCTCCTCCTCCTCCTCCACATCATCATCATTATCATCATCATCATCATCATCATCATCATTATGATTATCCATCTCCTCTTCATCATCGCCATCAACATAATCATTATCATCTTCATCATTATCATCATAATCATTGCTGTCATTACCATTGCTGTATTTATCATTATAATCAAAACCCTTATCCTTGTCATTATCATCTATTTCTTCCATGTTATTTTCATTGCAACACATTAACAGGCTAATTTCTCTTATGTTGTTAATGATCATTATTATTTGTTCATATAATATTGAATCTTGAACCGGAATAGAGACGTTATTGTTACGGAATTTGATAGAGTCAAAATATTCACCTATATTCGATATGAAATTGTATTTGTTAAAGGAATTTCGAATTATCATAGGTGGAGGAAGTAATGTGCAACTATATGGGTAAATAACGTCGTTAAGCCTTAATACTCGTAAGGATAATATATTTTCATCAGAATCTTTTGTAGATACAGATGATACTGCCGACTTTAGCTTTCGTAATTCGTCCAGAGTCGTCTGTTGTGTAACAGGTGGTGGTATAATTATATCACCATGATCGATGCCATTCACGATACTATGGCAATTACTGTTACTATTACTATTTTTTATTATTATTATTATTATTATTATTATTATTATTATTTATTATTATTATCTCCAAACAGAGCAGCGGCTTTAGCTGCTAGCTCATAGTTGGTACTGTAGGATTGGTTATTATCATTATTATTATATTATTATATTTTATTGGTATTATTGTTAGTAGTATGATCATTACTACTCATTGCAACATTATTATAGATAGAAAGTAAAATAGAGTCTAGACCCATATCATTCATTTTTTTATTGATATCTTCATCGTTATTATTATTATATTCATCATTATTATCATCATCATCATCATCTTCGTCATCATCATTGTCTTCACCCATACCACCACCACTACAGTTTTTTCTTTTATCCCTTCTACCGGTACTACTGCCGCCGTTGCGACCATTCATTCTATTACGAGTTTTATCTCTGTTTATTAATATACGCTTCAATTTATCATTTTCAGCATGAGATAATATGTTATCGAGTGAACATAGTTCATATTCGATTAACAGAAATTCCGCATCCAGAAGCTGGATTCTGATCGGCTTAACTCCGAACTTTCGTCTATCGATATTCTTTTCAGTTTTTATGTAAGTAAAGATATATAGAAGGTCGGAGCAGTAGCACGATTCTCTTCCTCTCAAAGATGGGTGTATTCGGTTACTAATCAAGACGTATCCCGATAGAAGCGATAAATCAGAGTCGTCATAATTTAATGTTGTCTCTCTGGATATATTCCTCATGGATGTATAATTTTTAATTGCCGTAGATCTATCGTTTATTATTAATGTCGCCCAAGAACCATTAAACGGGGGTCTATTTGACTGTAATAGGATCTTATAGAGATCGAACAGTTCGCGAGTATGCATGTTCTTTTTTTCCCTAACTTTCTTCGACACATAGTCGATAAGCGTCATTAAGTCATCGTCTTCGCTAAGTTCATCAACGTGAGACAGTATACAGTTCGAGCACATCTGGACTTTCTTTGTCGGACGAATGAAACAGGAGGATAATTTGTAATTACTCTTATACTCATTGCAGAAACACGTCTTAATGTCCGTAATTCCAAATCGGCATAAAAAATTCAGAGGCGTCGACATGAGTTTGTAGAGCTTAACAGCACCAACAAGGTCCGATATTTCGTTTATTGTTTCTCTTTTACTGGTGAGGATGGACTTCTTTGTCAGTTCCTCTGTGGAGAGGTTGCTCAACAATCGTTGTAGTCTCTCTGAATTCTTACAACTACAGTTTAGTGATGTTACCCATGATATGATGTTTTCGATATTCGTATCCATATTTCCATCCATTTGTTTGATTGGTTGGTTGGTTGGATAGCTAATTTGGTAAGGGGAAATAACACAACTCGACACTTCATATGCATAATATTATTATCATTATTATAATCATCAATTGTATTTATTTACACAATACTTTAGGAAAATGACAATAAACTTGTAAATTTATACATACATCATCATCATCATCATCAAAATATAATGCACAATCAATAATAGACATTAGTGTTACAATAACATTAATCCTAATAAAAATTATACCTATCTATCTATCTATCTATCTATCTGGCTATCCATTTATACAGTAAATCCATCTATCTACCTATCTACTTATATGTCTATAGGGGGCAACATGGGATAACATGTTCGAACTATATTTATCACTTCGTGAATCTCTGGTCTCGTGTCAATGTCTTTTCGCCTACCTTCCTCAATCCACTTTTTAAATATGCGGTTCTCCGACAAGAGAAGAACATCATACCCCTTGGATTTGAGCCTGTTTATAATCTGTTCTAGAGTATATGATAACCCATACGTCATGCTCTTTTGTACACACACCTCCGCGTCTAGCAGTTCAGGTGGCGACTGAGGATACAGATATCTCTCTTCCATACTTATATTGAAATCATAGTTTGTGTATTTTGTACCTGCAGCTGTCATAAATCCTAGGTCGATCAAATACGGTCGCCCGCTATGTATATCTATAACAAAATTATCTGGCTTGATATCCAGACATACGATCCGTTGATCACCCAGTCTCATTAGAATATTTCCCATCTCGATAATCACATTGGGTAATTGATGTACAAACTTCTTCATACAATTGTCTATGAGGGTTCTGCCGTCTATAAGGGTTTTGCCGTCCATTAACCCACTCGCCATGCCCTTGGCAACAAAGTGAGGAAGAGAGGTATTCGAACGGATTTCATTATAAAGAAGGTAATCTAAAGATAAACCGAGAAAGGGCATTTCGTAGCAGAACGCTTCGGGATAGACATGCTGTATGTTCACAATTCCCTTAACTTCTCTTATTATCAATCCAAAATATATCTCTTTTAAAAAGTCTTCTATCCTGTCAATATTGAACTTGAACAAAAACTTGATCACTGTGTTAGTTTTAGCTATATAATATATGCCGGTATTGATCCTACACACGTTGTTGTTGTTGTTAGGGTTGTTGAATCTGCATAGCGTTTCTAGTACTGACATTAACGATACTGACCCTTCTTTTAATCTTTCTATTGAACTGGAAAAAAGCCAGTTTTTGACACGTCAAAAAATCTTTTTAAGGGCGACCCAAAATTTTGGTGACCATGTCAAAAAAATCGGGCACAGTATAAATAATGGGTTGGGGCATTTTTGATCGTTTTTGGGCTGGGCTTTTGCTGTGGTGGTGGTGGTGGTGGTGGTGGTACTGTTGCTGTTTTAGTTTCTGGTACCGGTATCATTACAAAAGGTTGTGGTTGTTGTTGCTGTTCTTGTCCTTGTTGTTGTTGCTGTGAGTATGGCATTTTTTTTGTAGCCGTTTCCCCAAATTCTTCTTAAAAGGTGATATTTTGACGGGCCCAATTTTTATTGTCAGAAGTAACCCTGCGTGTCGATGCACTTTTGGGTAATCGTAATCTCTTCATATTGATCCTAAACAGCCCATGTAAAATTTTGGAGTTTGGTAGGTTATCGTCTTCTCCTTCTTCCGTTTTATTTTGTTTGTTTTTTTTCTCTGGCAAAAAAAAATTTTTTAATATTTTAGGTCAATGATTTTATATATTATTTTTTTAAACACTATATTATTAACCACTACTCAAAATAGTGCCATTACATTTTTTTTTTTTTTTATCAATTTCCATTTTCATCACCATCACATATTTTTAGTCAGTGTTCATGTTAATTATCATTATCATCGTTGTCAGTATTATTTTTTATTATTATCAACATCATCATCAATCATCGTTTCCTCTTTCTTTTTCTATTACTTTCATTTGTACTAGTGATGCTACTATCACTGTCGCTGCTGCTATTGTCACCGCTACTACTGTCATTACCGCTATCACTGCTGCTGCTGCTGCTATCCGTGTGCTGCTGTATTGTGTGCTGTTATTGTTACGTTAGATTTGCTGCTCTTGTTATAAGGCGTGTAGGCGGGGTGGGTTTTGCAGGCTAGTCACAATTTTGCCATGTTACCGATTTACCATTCCTACGATTTTTCACATTCCTTCCACGTTCATCTAATCTTTTCAATAATCCTTCACTCTTTTTATTCCTTTGCCATATGTTATCCAAAAAATTTTCGTTCCAGTCGGCATCGCTCGCATCGGTTTTCCATGTTATTTTCAACCTCTTGTGACTGTTTATTTCATGACATTTTTAATTCTTATTATTTACCTTCGTCGTTTTTTTTTTGTTCCTGGGGGTTTTTGCTCACGATTTTAATAAATTTTTTCTCGTGTGAAATTTTTTTTTAGCTTGGTTTACGAGGCTACAGGATATTTCTCTTTTAATTTTTATGACGCTTTTTCTTTCGCGAGCCTGCGTTTCTTTTTAATCTTTTTAATTACTTATTGGGGAAAGTATCATATGGCACTTTTTGTGGGAAATATTCTCTCTTCTTCTTTTATGAAGGTCCTCTGATATTCTTTCGTCGCGATGTCTCTCGCTATTCTCACTGTATGAAATATCACTTTTCTATATTTTGTGGTTCCCCCAGATTTACATATTTGTCTTTTTTT
Source organism: Penaeus monodon (assembly GCF_015228065.2). Taxonomy (NCBI): domain Eukaryota; kingdom Metazoa; phylum Arthropoda; class Malacostraca; order Decapoda; family Penaeidae; genus Penaeus; species Penaeus monodon. Next base: position 337,896 of record NW_023659552.1, read on the forward strand.
TCAGGACGATCTGGGGGTTTTTTTCCCGCAGCTCTGACTCTTATCGTGGAAATATCGTCTTTGTTATAACCCTTTTTTTTTCGAAGATCCTTTTAGGGGACCCCCCACCGCGTTATACCCCTTTCTCCTCTTTTCTTCTTTTTTTCAGTACATCTCTGGCTTTTTTTTTCGCAATGCTCTCATTTGCCCATGCTATTTTTTTATGTTTTAAGCCCCGCATAGAAGACGCTCTGGTGAGGTTTATTTCTTCCGTGAGACCTTTTATTTCATTATTGGTAGTGGTATCTTCTCCTCCTCTTTTTTCGTGATGATAATGGTCCTTTTTGCTTGACACGTCTTTTCCTTTACCGCCGCTATGTGAGGTGTAGTGGCCCATATTACTTGTGTCCCGTTTTCTTCTGTAAGAACCTTTATTCCATTTTTGGAGACCCCCACAGTCGCAACGGCATTTTCTGCTCTTTTTTCATGATGAGGTTTTCCAAAAGTTTTTACCCTGATTTTTTTTCTCTCTTCATTTTATCATCGCTTTATATGAGTATCACGCTATTGCATGTTTTTTCTGCAAACCTTTTCTTGTCCTATAAAGGGGAAAAATTTTCGGGGCGGAAAACCACACATTTTCTTTTACGGAGGTGGTCTTCTTCTGAGTTTTCCCTTACGCGAAATCTCTTTTTTGACCCGTGTTTTTCTGTGTCATTTTTATCACTCACGATATTGAAATATCGCGTTATATCTTTCCATTTTTCCATCACCGGTACCCTAGGGCCCGCGGTATCTTTTATTTTCTTTTCAGGGGTGACAGTCTCTTTGAGTTTCCTTTCGCGATGTTTTTTCTTGACCTTTATCTGTCATATTGTTTTTACCGCTTAGTAGTGAAAAATTACGGTTTACTTGTACCTTTTCTGGACACGCTTTGATAAACCCCAAATAATCTCAAATTGTAAAGCATTGTCTTTTTTTTTTCCTTTTTTTTCGGAGGTCTTCTTCGAGTTTCCTTTTTCTCGGTGTTTGCCCGACCCTTTTTTTTTGACACCCGCTTTTGGAACTTTTACATACCCATTTTTTGCACAAAGTCAAATATCGATCCTCTATAACGGCCTCAACTTTCCCAAGCCCGCTCATCTCTCGGGCGTTTCGTAGGAAGATACTGTCGATCGGAAATCGTCGATTTTTTGCCAAAGGTTGTCTCCCTTGTTGCCGTTCCTTTAGAATCCTTTGGTACGAGTTTTTTAAAGGACGCCGTGTCGCTAGCGACGGACTTTTTTCTTCCTCCCCCTTTCCCTTTCTCATTGCTTTCGCTTTGGGTTCATACCGTGTCCAGTGATTTTATTTTTCCCTTTTTTTTCTTTAGGTCGGGGTTTTCGTTACGATATCTCGCGCCAATCGACGTGATTTTTTCTTCTCCCCCTCCTTTTTTCCCCTTTCCCCTTCCCCTTTCTTCTCCTGCTCCTTCTTTTGGGTGATGCTTTTCCTAACGAGGGGATGAGATGTCGTATCCCCGGGGTTTGTAGCACCCCGTTTTTTAGTGATGATCAGAATTAGGACTGGGGGGAAATATCGGGGAATGGGGAAACGATGCATTTAGTTATTCGTTAAATTTTGGCACTTTATTTTCGCCCTGGTGTTTTTGGGCCCCTCCTTTTTTTATCACGTCTTATCTTGTTTTCGGTAACATTTACTTTGGACCTCCCCGCATCTTCGGGGACTTCTGCTTTTACTTTGCAAATCAGCGTTGCTTTAAACTTTTAACACCGTCTGTTGATGTGTGTCTTTTTCACGTCACGACACCATTTTTGGGGTTTTCTTTCCCCCGATTGAAAGAATTTTTCTCAGGACATCGAAAAGACTTTTTTGATCAGATGATGTCTATCATTTTTCCTGCCAGATTTTTTAATTGGGAAAAGTTCTCTCCATGCTTAGGCGGGTGTTTTGCGTCAACAAATATTTCGGTCTCGATGATTTTGTCGATCGACATTTTGTTGCCAATGTCCCTGGTGACGAGGGTTTGCGGGTTCTAGGTAATGGTGCTGGAAATGGTACGGTGAGGTACTCGCGATGATATTGGTGCAGTTGTTAGCTTGAGGAAAAGGGTTGTTGTATTTTTTGCTGTTTTGATTTTTTTTTGGGTTTTTGCTGTTTTGTTTTTGCTGCTGTTGCTTTGTTTTGCTGTGTGCTGAGATGGTAGTATTCTCTGTCTTTTTTATAGTGATTAATGCCATCTCGAGGTTCTCTCGTATTGATAGAGCTGTCGACGATGCGGTTGTGTTGGAAATTTTTGATGTCTTGATACATGTTTTTGAGATGGTGGGGAAATGATACTGTTGCGTTGCAGCGTGACTAGCGGTATATATTGGAAATTATGATGATGATGATGTTTGATAGGATGAGAGATTTGGGTTTGGTATTTGCTTTTTTATGGGTATGCTGATGTCCATTACCAGTTTCTGAAACCATGATATTGAAACACGTTTTTTGTTTACTTACATGGATGTCTGTTTGGATCGTAGATCCCAGATTTTGAGATGAATCTGTATCATCCCCGCCGCCGTCCCCTGCGAATGGGTAGAGTTAAATTTCAGTGATAGTGTCGAAGGCGTGGAAATAAAGATGATGGCGAGATGGATATTGTTGTTGCTGTTGTTTTCCCTGGTTTTTGTTGCGGTTGCTGCTTTTTTCTATACTTTCTTTTTTCTCTTTCTTTTTCATCTTTTTTTATCGATGGGTAAACCTAACACTGAAAAATTTGGAAAAATTTTTGCTCCCCCGTTCATATTTGTTCACTACATTTTTTGTAATTTTTTTCTTTGATCTGTAGTAAAATCATGTAGATTACCAGTTTTATTTTATTTTTTTATTATATTATCACGTATAGGTTATCGCGCCTGCACAACACGCATTATATCTTTGTTTATCATTACATTTTTTATCATTATCATATCATTCATGATAATCATCTTTCCCATCATTTAAATCATCTCATTTTTTTTATTATCTCGTTGTCGTCTTGTCCTCAACACACCACACCCAAAGGGACTAGACGACGACGAGACTTTTTCGGTCATTTTTGTTGAATCCCAAAAAAAAAAAAAATTATACTAAATTTTCGAGACAGATGTTCTCTTTGAATTTCTGTCATTATGATACTTTGCTAAAAAAACACTGTTTTTTGTCACAAAGAAAAGAAAAAAACCCTTATAGATGATTTAAGGTGAGCAAATGGATACAGGATATCTCTTATAATTCTCTGTAGTTCTGTCAGTCTTTCTTTTTAATTTTTTGATAACCCCCCCCCAAGGAAATTAATGATTTCAGAAAGTATTTTTTTGTATTATTGTTTATTTTAAAGTCACATGGGTGATGATGATGATAAAAAATTTCATTTAATATTCTTTCCTCCTTCCATGTAAAGCACTAAAACCCGCAAATTTAATTCCTAACTTTTCGTCGCGGGTGCTATTGTTGTACCCGAATATTGCACCCCCAAAAATCGTCACGAGCTGGTGTTATGAAAAAAACGCCTTTTTTTTGGGCTTTTTTAAATTTTTGGCGAAATCCTATCAAACCCAAATTTTTGTTTCAGAAGTCAGAATATAGATTTTACCAACCGTACCACAACCAACACGCCACTTATAATTGTTATCCTATTCCTCATTAAAAACGACTTTAATAGCCAATTAAATTTTTTAAAAAATAGTTTTTGCCACAAACTGCATAATTTCGGTGCAAGAAACCGGAAAGATAAAAGTTATCATCAGAATGGTTTTCCCCCGGGGCCCTTTTGAAGTCTGTCACTCGCTTTTTTTCCCCAAAGCTGTCGTTCTTTGCGCACCCCTGCGACCCGAAATTTTTTTTGTGCATACACACATTTAAAACCGGGCACAATACCCCGACGTTTACAGTATTTTCCCAAACGAGGGGCTTCCCCCCGCGAGATACCGGCAGGACCACCGCATACCGGTGGAAATGATGAAGGCGTGCATTTACGGAATATTTCCAAAATTTTAAATAGGGTCCTTCTTTCAAAAGGGCCCGAAACAGTTTTCTGCGGTAGGAAAACGAAAGGATGACATCCGGGGCGGATGGGTTTTTAACAAAATTCTATATTGTCGTTTAAAAATTTTTTTACACAAAATTCCATTCCTGTTATCAAATTTGTTGTTGTTGTTTTTGTTGGTGTTTTTTTTGTTTTGTTTTTCCGCGTACCTGTTGCTCTTGTTCTGCTGATATTCTTTTTACTGAGCTAATAGAAAGGTTTTGACTACGAAAAGCTTTAGAAGAAAAAAATAAAAAATTTAAAGTTATTTTTCCGCCATGTTGAGTGAATTGTGGGGATAACAAAAATTCGAATAAGAGTTTTAAAAAAAAGTTACATTAAACTTAAAAATTTTTCATCGTCACATTGAGGATAAAAAAACCCATATCCATACACTCCTTTTATTGAGCCCGAGGTCAACGGTTTGAAATGGAGTAGGTGACAATAATGATGATGATGAATAATGGTGGCGGGGGAACGACGTTTCGGTACAGGTTGTATGACCGCTAAAATGTCGAAGGGCAAAGGGTTTTTTTTTTAATAAAGAATCTGGGCCCCCTTTTTAATCGACACAAAAGGCATCTTTTGAAGTGCGAGAGTACGCATGTTGCATCTATAATTTTCTTTTTAAATTTAAAGTATTAAAGACAGAAGAGCGTTCTTTTCAGGAGTTCGGAAGAGGTTGATGTCGGACTTCTTTTTGGATCCTTCCAAATTTACGAGTCTTTGGTTACAGTTTCTTTTTACAGTCTTTGATGTGGTAAACGAAAAATCTATTATGTTGCCCGATGTTCTTAAGGGTCATTAATCTTAATACCTTTTTTTTAGGTTGCCCTAGCAATCGACATATTCGCGTACTCTTCGCTAATAGCCCCTTAAAAGTGTTAGGATTTTCCATGCGGATAAGGTACATTTGGCAAGCGACAAATCACATTAGGTTTTTAAAAAGGGAGAAGAGAAAACCCCACTTTGAAATTTGGTCTTCGTCGCATTTAGATTTGATCTTTTCATGTATATAAATTTTTTTTTTTGGGTAATAGAGAAGGGTTATTCATTAATTAAAATTCCCAAAAGAAATTTTACAATAAATCTTGAAACATTAGTGTAGATCCCAAAAATTTTAGACATTTTGGGGCGAGTAATAGGGTAAACAGGGAGTAGTAATATATATAATAAAAAATAAAATAAAAAAATAAAATTAATGATAGAAGTGTTGTAGAACAGTAATAATATAGCAGAGCATAGTAATTTTAATGGGTACTGCTATAATACAATGGTACATATGATTTTAAAAATAATAATATTATTTGAAATACCAACAAGTTTGTACAAATATCAGATGAGCTAAAAAACCTCCAAAGAATAAGTGAAATTTAAGCTGCTCGTCACTCAATATGTAAAAACAATCTGTTTCATCTGTCCCCACTCTACTAAATATATCGCGAAGAATTTTGCAGAGCTTTAGAAATCCTAGAAAAATCCGGGGGGCAGTCGTTTTTGAACCCCTTTGGGTTTTATGAGCCCAACCCATAAATTCCCCATCGACGGTGTTTTGAAAAAAGACCCTTAACCAAAATTAAAACATTAAAAAAAAACATTAAAAAAGATTAACTATGGATGATTTTTGCAAGCTGATATAAAAGAATGGAAATTTTATAACTGTAAAGAAAACCAGTAATATCCTCCCCAAAAAAAAAGTTACGAGCCAAAAACATACCCGAAAAAAAATATTTTTAAAAGTAAGAAGAAAACAATATTTACAGAAAAATAAGAATAGTGAATAGAATAGAGTAGTAGTAGTAGTGTTTTAAAAGCGTGTAGTAATGGGAAAAAAACATCAATAAAAAATAATAATAATAATAATAATAATAACATTAGTAGTAGTAATAACACTAGTCCCAATACTACTCCTATTACTAGTACTACTATATATTACATACTACTACTACTACACTCTACTAACTACTAAAAATTATGAGGTAAAAGTCACATTAGCATATTAAAAACCCCAAACAAGATGATCCTGATATACTTATGAAAAAAGGACTATCTCTATTACTAGAAGGAGCTAAAAAGAAAAGAGCCAATATACAAGACTTTCACAACACCCGTCGATAATCGGATAACACGAGCCTTTTTTCCCCCTGTGATTGAAAAATCGCCCAAACGATAATTGGAAAAAAAATATGTAAAAGATAAAAGGGAGGAACCGAACGATCATTCAAAATATAGATCTCACCAGGAGATGTGCCATAATATATGACGAGGGAGAGTGTCTAAAATTTGTAGAGAAACATAAAAGAGTTATTTTATGTACAGGTTATCGCATGTTTAAGAAAAAATTACAAACCAAACTAAAAGGATATAATGTGAAGATTAAAAACTTGGGGAATACGATGGTAAAAATAATAAAATAAAATAATAATAATAATAAAAATAATAATTATTAATAAAATTTAAAAATAATTTAATAATAATTTTAAAAAAATAATAATAATTTAAAAATAAAACAACATTATGAATGTTTTTTGAGATAGCGGCGAGTGAACGCCGCACTTCTGGTGTCAATCTCTCCAGAAGGAAAGACCGACTTAGATCTGAAATAATTCTTGAAAATCACCATAAGTCCAATGGTTATGTCTACGGATTTAAAGTCGATGGTATGAAATACGCGGACCTGGTGACTAATTTTGCCAAAGAAAATCATAACGATCGTATTTCTAATCCTGTCCAAAACAAAAGAGTTCAAAAAGAAATAATGCAAGACGAAACACTCCCTCCCGAAAAAAGACGACGACGACCCCATCCATCGCCCAAAAAACGTTAGTTTTTTTTCCCGTACGCAGAAGGACACAGAAAACCGTTATATAGAAAAAATAAAACTTTTTGGCAGTTTGATCATCATCATCATCACCATCATCCGGTTGAGGTGGTTGGGGGGCGAAACGAAACCCATCCCGGGATTCGAAATAACAATAAATGACACTACCGATAGATTTTATATGCCACACTCTTTTCAAAATATGGCCCATCTTTTAATGAACTTTTTCAGAGGTTATTTGGTTCAACATACGTCAAACTACAAGCGACGAAATAAAACAAAATTGCTCTCCGATGATGTTGATGAAGATGATGATGATATTAATAATGATGATAACATGCGCGTCCTTATACCACAAAAAGATATGCCCAGTGAATATGTTAATCTAACAGAAACCCTGGATAAATGTTTAATGACTTTACTTTCAATACATACTGACGTCTTATCCGACTCCTCTACCGAAATATATAAGCAGAAATTCAGGCGCTATTGTATTTATTCGTTTTGTATGTACTTGCTCAATTCTCCTCTCCACGGTCAGTCTGTATCGCCGTTACCTTACAATTATTTTAATTTCTACTCCTATCTATTCGCTCATGGTCCCGGACTCAAAACGACGAGCTTTCTGAACACTATGTGTTTCCTGAACAATAATCTGTTTAAACTCTACCGGGGGTCAGCCACCGAGAGCGTGCAACGTATGGTAGATTTAGACTATGCCTTTCTCAAGGGAGGTAAAAGCGTAACGCATACTTTTGGATCTCCGTCCAAGACTAGCATTCACACGCGAACCCTCGTATCTTTCATGATGTATTCCGAATATATGATGAGGGTGTTGCACCGGCTACTGGAGAAAATTAAACAATCGAACCACAGTGAAAAATACCGGAGTATAGAAAATAAGACAAAACAAAATTTGTCGAGACTCTGCGAAGGAGTCCTTTTCGTCTTTTTCTCTTTCGTTTTTTTCCATAGAATAAGTGCCGTTCGTCAGTTAACGAACTGGTCAGCTCTGAGGTTAATTCTCGGACAGCCACATCTTCACGACTCGAAAAGTAAAGCGAAGGCTTCTATGCGTGTCGATAATGCAATAGCTGATCAGGTGAAACATAGTCTCAAGGATGATGGTGGTAATGATAATGGTTTTATGTACACCACGAAGAGTACCAATTCGAGTGGTCTTTTTTTCTCTCATGCTCACATCCTCGGTCTCCCGTATGGGATTCAGAAAAGATTGGGTGTCCCCTTAGAAAAAATAAATCCACTATTACTGTCGTCGTCGTCGTCGTCGTCGTCGTCGCCGATATCGTCATCATTTTCTTTGGGTGTAATCTCTGAAATCGGTGATGATAATTCCTATGTCTTATCGATTAATAACAAAGATGATGATGATGATGATGATGATGATGATGATGATATGATGATGATGATGATGATGATAATAAGAAAAAAAGAAGAAGAAGAAGAAGAAGAAGAACATAAGGAAGGATAAAAAAAATAACATTATTATGTGTGGCATAGATTTACCTCTTCCACCACCACCCCCTGATGGTTATTGTGGTAAACTCGTAATGTTTGATAACATATTTTCTGAGCAGATGAATGAATATTATAATAACGAATCATTAATGTCGAATCTAGCAGTGACAGTTGCCGGTATAATGAGTCATAATCCGTGGACTAGTATGTCTCTGGTAGATAGAGACAAAAAGAAAAAGATTAAAAACAAAATGGTATACACTGAACCTCCTCCGTTATCAGATCCAGAACAATATAAGCTATTAAAAGATACTTTTGATTATTTTGCAGTTTCTCCTTTAAAGGACGTATTTATCACTTCTTCTTCTTTATTATCATCATCATCATCATCATCATCATCATCATCATCATCGGAATATTGTTTAAAAAGAATATTGAGTCTCGGCGATTTAGCGCTCTTGGCGCTGTGGATAAAAATATCGGTTTTGTGCGAAGCATGGGAGAATGAAAGCGTTTCATCTTTGTTGCCTCTGTCCCTGTCGAACGATCGAGCCGTTACAGTTTCTGAAAACTGGTTGAGTGGTCTCTGCAGACAGTTGATCAGGACAGATTTGGTCAATTTTGGAATATGGGGCGATGTTAAGATTGACCTCAAACTAGACAACCGTAACAATACATTACATAGAAATAACGTATCCCTACCAAAGGAGCGAGATAAGATAAGATATACACATGCGACACTGAGTCAAAGGAAACTTCTGGCAGAACTCCACTGTAAGAAAAACGTTAAAACCAAAACTCACCTCGGAAGAGTAACGGCTACCTCTTGGGTGGTCTGTGCACTGAAAAAAATATCGAGGGGTGATCCTGACGTCTTTTTGAAATTATTGGAGGACGTGGGAATTTATCATCTCTCTCATACAAATCCCGCTAACACCTACGTGTATTTTAGTGACAATTGCCTCTCTAACGAAGATCAAATGGGTCTGAACGGGTACATAAGTCGAATGAAAAAATCCGACAATCAACTTGTTCTACACGAAGGTGCCAAAAAAGAATTAACGAGAGGTATCTTTCGTTCAACTAATAAACAAAATATTATAACAAGGAAAAAAAAAGCAACTGCTGCAATGATAAAAATGGCTATCAAACATTGGGCTAATAATAATAATAATGATAATAGTAATAATAATAATAATAATAATAATAATAATAATAATAATAATAATAATAATAATAATAATATTGATATTGGCAATAGTATTATCGACGATAATGATATGGACAAAGACGATAAAACATTTAAAATAAACTCTACAGAGATACTTTGGAGTTGGCCTTCACACATCTCGAAGATGTTTAAAGGGGAAAAAAATACCGCTCGTGTGTAAGCAGACTCGATTTCTTAATTACTGCATGTCAGACTCGTTAGTATCTTATAACTACAATGATCCAACATCAAGCTACCATCTAACATTTAAGGTTATCAACGACAATAAAAACAGCGATAGTAGTGATGAGGATGTAGTAGAAGACAATGATGATAATACTAATAAAGATAATGATAATGATGATGATGATGATGATAGTGCTTCTACCATTACTGTTGACACTTCCACTAGTAGTAGTAGTAGTAGGTAGTAGTATTAGTAGTAGTATTATCAATACTACTGATGATGATATTAACGACAATATTTATAATAAGAATAAGAGGAATAACAAAGTATCAAAGAAAAACATATTAAATGTTCCAATCGAACTTCTGCGTAATAAGTTATCTTCCTCTGCCGTAATCACCACAAGTAAGAACATTTACAAGTTTAATAAACTTGAGCTCGCAAAATCAGAGAAAGATAGGGAAAGTATGAAGAAACACATCACATTCAGTAAGATAGCATCGGACATCGATAAGATTTCTCAAAGACAAATTGATGATAATCCACGTAATACGTGTTCATCGGTGAAAGAAAATCATTTATTATCTACTATTGAACCCAATTTACTAAAGATGAGATTTGAAAATGAATTATAGAATCCTGTTTCTTGTTTGGGGAGTGGTTACATGATATATAACAGATATAAGATTAACGTCGCCTTTCATTTTTCCCGTTATTGAAATTGGGTATCGTTATCCACCGATAGTAAAATTGGCATCATCAGATCATTCACTCATAATACCGTCAACCACAAAAAGATAATGAACAAGAGACTGGATATGATCGCACATAATTCATACACGAGAGACAACTTATGCATCGGTATCAGTTTGGATTTTGGAAAGAATGAAAAAAATGCTTATTTTATGCCCAAGAATAAAAAACCTCGTTTAATAGACAAGACGATGATGGTCAAATCGTTGAACGAAACTTCCCAGAAACAATTCACGGCTCTTCGTCTCCGGGAAGAATTTCCTCCGTGCAGCATACTCATCTTTTCTATGGGTTCTGTAATTATTGTTGGGCTGAGGAAGTTGGGACTAACTTCTCTGAGCGTTCTCCAGGCCGTATCGGCCATTGCGGATACTCAGGAACACCCGATCACCATTTCCAACGTAGAAATTGTCAATGTCGTTTCTACCTTCAACCTCTTTAAGCTAGATTTTTTAAGCCTAAAAGAATTCTTCAAAGAAAACAAGATCGCCTATACGCACGTACCGGATTCGTTTCCCGGTCTTTTCTTCAAGGTTTTAGTACCAATACGTCACTTGAAGAGAGGAGAAACTATAGGAGGATACTATACGAGAGCTGCCGAGGAAAGAGAAGCCGGAGACGTGGACGCGATGAAGAAAAATTTTAGGGGCAAGACCGTTTTGATATTTCAGGTGGGTAAATGTACCATTCTCGGCGCGTGTGGCGGAGACGACATTCACGTCATCTTCAAGATGCTTTTTGGTTTCTTCTGGTATTTTATCGATAACTCCGTTCATCTTTCTGCCGAAGAATTGGAATATGGAAACAAAACGTATCACATTCCCCCTCTCTCGTGGTATCTGATGATAGACTTTTTCTTGCGTACAGTTCCCGGTTACCAACTTAAACCGAGCATAGTTCTCGCAAACCTTGCCGAAAATAAACGATCGATCATCGACGGAAACAGAGCAAGCGATTTGCTGGACGCCGTCGACCGTTTAGTGATTACTAAGGATCGAATGTTAAGACAAACTCCCAGAGAAGATCACAGGGCTTGGTTTGTAAATCACTTGCAAACAAAACCCTCAGTAGGAGGAGGAGAAGCATCGGCATCTCTGCAGAAATGTCAAAATCTGTTTGAGAAGGAACTCGGTCAACTGAAGACTGTCCGAGAAAATTTTACCACCAATCAGAGGAGGATGACCACGCAACAGTGTTACAGAAAGCTCTTAAGATTACACAATCTCACGCGAGAATTCGACGAGGAGACTCTACCGATAAATACACCCATTTCGCATTCGGCTAAATGTATATTCGAGGGTTTCGAAAAATATCTCCCTTATACGGAAGAAGAGTTATTACATCCCGAAAAAATAAAAATCGAAGCACCACCCAACACAACCAGAGACTCAAAAATGACAAACTTCCACCAACGTCGGCCCACGTTCTCCAAAGAGAGCAAAGTAAGAGAAGTGAGATCGAAACATAAGATGAAGATTCAGCAACTAAATCAACTCGAAGAAATATATGAGTTGGTCAGCAAAGCCGCTAACGAAGGAAGATGTAATGAAATTGCAACATTTCTCAGAATGCATCCGTATATTATATCAGGATTGCTCAATAGAGATATATCTGTACCGATTCAAGAATCGAGCATCTTTGGTAGAGATTATACATACATGACTCCTGCGCAAATATTCTTCAATAAAGGTCTATATAACAAATACAGTAATGCAGAAATCGTCAACGAGAATCGACGTGGCATATTAGATTTTATGATTAATAAAGACACAAATACCGAAAATATAAAGTGTGAACATAAGACCTATAGTAATATAAACGAGGAGGAGGAAGAGATGGAGGGTGAAGTGAGTGATGATGATGATGATGATTATGACGACGACGACGACGATGATGATAATGATGATGATGATGATGATGATGATGATGATGATGATGATGATGATGATGATGATGATGATGATGATGACAACGACGACGACAACGACGTCAACGACGACGACGACGATAATAAAGATGATGATAATAATATTGATACAAAAATATATCTTGACATACATGCTATGGAAAAGTTTCTCGAAGAGCAAGTGCAACACGGAATGATTTTTGCTCCACTATCAAATTATAGAACTCAGCATCATCAAAGTTTACAAACGCGACTCATCTTGGAAGACTTAAAACGAAAAACAAACACAAATATGCAGCAGCAGCAGCAGCAGCAGCAACAACAACAGCTTAAGCATCAGCATCATCATCAGCAGCAGCAACAGAACCAACAACACCAACAGCACCAGCATTTGATGCCACAGTCATTTGCATCAAACCGTACGATTTTAATGGAAAATTCTTTTTATAGGAAAAATGAAAATAAAGTACACAGAGAATGTTGTGAATGTAAATTTAAGAAAAAGTACGAATCAAACACTAATCTCAAATTGGTTACTGCTATTTCTTCTACTACTACTACTACTACTATTACTACTACTACTAATACTACTCCTAAATTAAAGATAAAGCGATCCAAGTACAGTACGAATAGTGACAACACTGAAAGAAAGCGGCAAAGATATACTCTCCCCAAAAAAGAAATAACAAAGATATGACCCTGAAAATATTTGTAAAATAAAGTATATGTTAACTAATACTTTTTTTTATTACAATATTCGACGATGATTGTATATAATCATAATCTTAAGGTAGTGGTACAATAACCAAGAATAAAAGAAAGCAATAAAATACCCCCCACAGTATATACATATATGCATATATTTGTATAGAATTTGTGATATCCAATGATAATTAAAGTTTATTTATATTATTATATTTTTATTTTTCATAATGATAGATGATGATGATGATGATGTTGATTATGTATAATAATCACAAATAACATCATACACTACTCGATCCACATTATATATAATTATACACGTTTCAATAGTTTTGTTTTCATACTGTAATAATATTATCAATTTCTTTAGGAGCGATTTTACAACAGGAGAATTGAACATCGCATATAGGTCTGTGGTGGTTAATACTAGGGATGACTCTCTAAGAAATAAAAAAACAATTACAGCAAGATATAAGATATGATTACGATGATATGAAAATTTCTTTATATTTCTTACAACTGTACCAAACAAGTTGTTATCACGTGATGATAGCGAAAATACTTTCACGATACCTTCATCAGATATATTCGAAAAAGATGAAGATGAAGATGAAGAAGAAGAAGAAGAAGAAGAAGAAGAAGAAAAAGAAGAAAAAGAAGAAGAAAATGATGGTAATGGTGATGGTAGTGGTGCTGGTTGTGGCAATAATAATGACGACGACGATGACGATGACGATGATGATGATGGCAACATCAATACCGTCGTCACACCATCACAAATTTCCTTTTCAGTTGTTCCAATAGACAATGTTTCAGTATCATAAGAACATTTGTTTTCATATAATGATATCTGGTCTTGTTGTTTCTGCAATTGTTTATTATTGCTGTTTAGATAGGTAATCATTCTTGCAACACCTTCTTGTTCATCAGATGCATTACTCCAGATTTTCGATTTATTACACTTCCTAAAATTTTTATATATGCGATGATCATCAATCAATTGTTGCCACCCACGAGTGTAATGTCGATAATAATGGTGATGATTATGATGATGATGATAATGATGATGATGATGATGATGATGTTTGTTATATGGATACCATTGAGGTTTCAATAGTCTCCAGTTGTTTAGGTCATGGTTCCCGGCGTTATCTATCTCATCTTTGTAAGTGCGAGGGTTTGTTCTTTGAGAAATATTGTAGCTATTTTTTATTTCATCCGTTCTTCTTATTCTTCTTTGAGGAATCACATAACGATCAGACATATTATTTTATTTAAAGGTTATTAAAAGACGGCACAGTAGAATTTCACATAGACCACTAGTTCAGGGATATTTGCAAAAGTTTTTAGTCTTGTGTGATGGTATTAAAACCTAAGATATATATCTGTTGCCCAGTCATGTGTATTTTTTTTTCTGTTTATGATTATAATATTATATATACATATGTTTATTGCGGGGATTCCTTAGTAATATTAATAATACTATTAATAAAAATAAAGGTAGTTGGGATCTATAATCACAATAAAAGCAATATTATATGCAATATTATAATTTTATTATTAACACATCAAGTCATTCCGTTAATAACATTATATGATATATATAATATAATACATAACATTATATAATATTTGTACAATGTCTCACATCTTCAATATGTGTGTGATCAAATGTATACAACATCATTTATTTACATATTATTTCTTAGTATTAGTGTTTATTTTCTTTCTTGTTCTGGATTTTATAGATACGCTTTATCAGTTTCGCTTTGGTAGTTATAGCAGGAGCCTTGCGTTTTATACCTATAGAAACCTTCTTCTTCTTCTCTTGTTGGTCCTCCTTCTCCTTCTCCTTCTCAGCCTCCTCCTCCTCCTCCTCCTTCGGGGTTTCTATTGCCCACGTTTCGCCAGCCTCAGTGACTTCGTTAGCATCTGATGGTGTTGTATTTTTCTTTGCATTGCCATTTTTCGTATTATTGTCTCCTTCTGATGGTGGTGAAGGTGGCGTATAGCTTCTTTCTCCCTGTGGCGGTGGTTTCGACTTAATATCTTGATTTTCATGCTTGTCTTTCTCTGTAATATCAGATGGATCCAACAAGCAATAACTTTTTGTTATTACCAATGAAAGTTTTTCTTGTGATGCAAGCTTCTCAGATTTATTATTATTATTATTATTATCACCATCATCATCATAATCATCATTAATAAGACCGGTATCGGTATTTCCATTGGGAGAAGTTACAGTAATGGCAGGAGCCTCGGTCATCTTGGTCTCGGTAGTGATAATGGCTGTTGCTGAGGCTGTGGCTGTGACTGCGGCAATATCCGTTTGATTCGCATTCGTGACAGTACCGGGTAGTGGAGGTGATGGTGGTGGTGTAGCATTAACACTTGTACTTGTAGCATCTCCGTTAGCACAAGTTACACGGTCAATTAAAACGCTAGATGTCTTATTAGTCTTGGTGTTATAGGCGGCGGCTGCGGTTGCGGCTGAGGCGGCATCCTTGTTCGTGTCAGCACCGGGTGGTGATGGTGGTGGTGAAGTAATACCGTATGTGGTTGTAGTATCTCCGTGAGCACCAGTTAAAGTATCAGTTGTTACTTTTGCAGCAGTTGTTCTTGTTGCTGTTGCTGTTGCTACTTCTCTCTGCTGCTGCTGCTGCTGCTGCTGCTTGTTGTTGTTGTTGTTGTTATTGCAGTTGATAGTTCTCCTACTGTTGCTGCCGTCGTTGCTGTTGTTGTTGTAGCTGTTGCTATGAAAGTTGTAGTAATAGTAGAAGCAGTAGTAGAATCGGCGACGGTATCTTCATGATTGTCGTCTTCAAATAATTTAACATCTATACCAATATCTATACCACGTAAAGCTCTGTTAATATCATAGCTCTCTAATACAGCGGGATGTAGGTCTTCTACCTTTTCATCCTCAACTGCTGTATCATTTTCAACATTGTTCTTGTTGCTGTTGTTGTTGTTGTTTGTCTCAATTGCAACATTATTGTCTGCAGGCGGATTATTCTCACTCTTGATGTTATTGGTTTGGTTGTTGATATCTTCTTCATCTTCTTTTTGATTTTCATCTTCATTAGTTGCAGTCTTTTCATTATCTATACAGCTGATGTTATTATTACCGTCTGGGGTCTTTACTGCGTTCTCAGTGGTATATTCACACTCACAATCACACTTTATAGTATCACTCTCCATCTTAATGTATGAGAGACTATATGTAGTGTGGACTGTGTAGCTTAACTATGACACGAGTCTCGTGAATATATGAGATGAAGGTCATATCCCGTCCCCGTCCTAAAGTATATTTTGAACCGGATGATAAACGTAGTAAGAAATGTTGATGGTGTTAAAAACATGACTCATGTGTTCTTCTAATAATATACTTTTTTTTTTTTGATACAGTTAGATCATTTTAATCTTATTGACACATAGATCATATGGTTATCCGGCTGGTTCCGTTTTTCTTCTTCTTTTTCTACTTCTGTTAAGTGCTTTATGATTTCATCATTCAGAGATTGTAACCGTCTCAGTATCTTAATACTTTTTAGAATACCGACATTGTTATCACATATCAGTTCTCTGGCTTCGGCCGGATCCATTCCCAATTTATTTGAAGGAATAGAATAATACCAAAGGAAAGCGATAGAGGACAGAGTTTCACCCTGAAGAAGACTAGAAATAAATTTCTTGTCAAACAGATTATTACCTCCTTTGATTCTACTATTACTACTACTACTACTACTACTACTACTACTACTGTTACTACTACTTTTTTTTTTCTTCCTCTTGAAATATATTGTAAACTGAATACTTCTATATGGACTAGCTTTGCCACAGAATAATATATATTCTGGGATTATTACTTTATAATTATCGGTTACACATATTTCCCTTTCACTACTACTACTACTACTACTATTACTACTATTACTTTTAATATTATTTTTATTATTACTACTAGTATTACTATTACTACTACTACTACTACTACTACTACTACTACTACTGTTAACTAAAGGAGGAAATGGCATTTTCTTGATACCGCAAGCCGCTGCAAGTTTTGTATTAAAACCTATTAACGAAAATATGTTAGCATCATAACTGATAGATGTTATAACGTTTTTCTCGTCCGTAGAAAACATGGCATCGGAAAACTTCTCTGCATCAACTGAAATGGCGATAGCTCCGTGAATTCCTGTCCCCGCAACTTCTTCCTGCATGTCAAGCTTGACACTCCTTCTCAGGTTGTGGCGAACGCTAGCGGTTACGTGATCCTGTTCGATACGTATGCGATTGTCATCTCCATCGCTGGAATTATACCATCTTCCAACGCCGAGATTGACGATATCCTGACAGCGTTTATCCTTTTCCGTTATCGGTTCTCTATTTTTTCTCCATCCACAATCTTTGGAAGATCTATATTTCTGGCTTTCCCAGTTTAAACAGACGTTCTGTGGACAACCGAAACTATAATGCGTCAGAGGCGACGGACTTGGAAAATATGTAAAATCGATATTGAAAATATTTATTATTTCATAGACCAGAAAAATGAAATTGGCGTATACCTGAAACACGGCCACCGTGCGACTGTGAGGAAAAATATCAAAGAATATCTTTCCCATGGATTTTCTGGGTATAAGGGGTGAAACATATACGGGAGGACGTTTGTGCAAGTTGGTCGGTCCATAGCCTTTGCGGAAGAACTCGGAAAATTCTTTTGAGCCTCTACCGACTTTACACCCGTACACTCTCTCGAAATTAACCAACGATAAGAAACAGGCATAGAATAGATCGATCAACTTTTCCTCTGACGTGTGGAGTAAACCCTGTAGATGTTTAGAGGGATCCTTTAAAAATGTTTCTCCCAACGATTGCAAGGTTATGTTAACGCTACCCTCCGCTTCGAGTTGAGCCTCTACCTTTTCGAACCACGTCTGGTTAAAGAAAAGGTGACTGTTACTCTTATCGAGCAAAAAGCGTTGAACGGCATCTACTATCATCACGCTGTCCGTTTCGAACCTCCTCCCAAACACTCCCACGGGATAAAGTCTGGAACCGTCAGAGTAGAGCATTTGCTTGAGACGGGATACTCCCTCCAGGTCGGACTTGTACTTTGTCACAATTTTGATATCCTTAACGTCGTCATTCCTCGTCAGTGCGACGTACATCTCTTGAGCGTTCAGTCGTGATGGGTTGATTAGCGTTACGCACGATCGCAGAGTAATCCCCTGACACGAGAATACCGTCATGGACCACAGACAAGCTATGGGTAAAAAATATATGCTGGCTTTTCCCTCGACGTATTTGCGCGGTGAAACATGCGCTACCATTCCATCTAATCTGTCTATCGCGATCGAAACGATAACAACAGGAAAAATATTAACATTAGAATTCGTATTATCGCTCATTTTGCGGATGTTGACTACGGTGCCCGTATCCTGAGTAAAGAACATGACATCGGTCCCAAAATCCGAACGCGGATAATTCGTGTGAGTAAAATAAACCTTTTGGCCTCTGAACAAAAATACTTCGTCGACTTTAGTCACGTCGGTCTTGAAGTTGTTGAGTATGGTTTTATACGACTTGTTACTGTTACAGTACTTCAGTCGATGATCGATAACGTTATTAATGAAACAAGCGTTTGATAGTTTCTTGTGTGAAGTGAACGATGTCTTTAGCTTGACCAAGACCATATCAGACATACCGTAGATGTTGCTGGGTAGTACGATGCTACCAATCTTGAACACGGTACGAAAAAGGAAGGATTCGACGATTTCGTATCCATTTTTCGTTTTGTTAGTAGTAACAGTGTTTCCGATATTAGTGGTGTTTCCTTTGGCGGTGGTTGTCGTCGTAGCAATTTTGGTTGCTGCCGCGACTGCGGCGGCTGTTTCCGATGTAACTTTAGATACCAAGTAAGCAATCGCATTCTTGTCGTTATTAGTCTTCGTTAATACAATGACGCTGTGCTTACTTCTTCCTTCCTCGTCTTTTCTCATCTTTTTATTTCTTTCGGTGTCGATTTTACTGTCATCGCAACCACCACTTTGTTTGTCATGATGATGTGATAATTTATTTTTCTTAAATGGAGATTCTAGATCCTTTCTATCTTCAATAGTTTGTTCTCTCATTATTTTAAATCTGTCACGAAGTGACATTGCAGTAGCTGCTGCAGCAGCAGAAGCAGCAGCAATAGTATTAGTAGTAGTAGAGTACAATATCTCCCATTTCTAAATAATTGTTTTTGTGTCTAGTCTTTTTTTCGTATATGAAAGTAGAAATCATTTCAGTGGCTAATAATTTTATTTGCTCACTGTAGCTTGATCCTTTAACATTTTTATATAATATTTCGTTATCTATATTTGTATACAAATGGTTTTTATTCTCAGCAATAACATCTGTATCGATAAATAAAAAGTCCTTGATAATGGAGGGAAACATGGTCTCAAAATAACACTCGACAAAATCTAGGACTGGGTTTTTCCTTTTTACAATATTTACATTTTTCACAGCAACAGATGCATCATCATCATCATCAGAATCAGCTTTAACATTAGCTTCAACATCAGCAATAGCAGCATTAGCAATAGCAGCAGCAGTAGTAGCAGTAGTAGTAGTAGTAGTAGCAGTAGTAGTAGTAGTAGTAGTAGTAGTAACAGTAGTAGCAGTAGTCCCATGGGCAGCAAGACTTGAAAGTGTCCGTGTATCAACCATCGAGTAAGACGTGGTCAAATCTTTAATCGCCATTGCGTAGCTCAATCCGAGGACATGACGATTGAGGCATATTCGTTTTAGAGAGTTCAACGTAAACGATTTCGCTTTCAGCGAAATATATGTAGCATAAGCAGATAAATATTGGGGACTATTTCTGTGTTCATTGTGTGCGAGTGGTATGGTATAGGCTCTTAACCAATAAGGGGTCTCCATCAGTTGTTCGCCCAAAAAATAATGGGAGGGCGACCACATGATATCGCCATTATCAAAGTTGCATTCGTCGCCAGTATTGGCGATAACTGCGTTTTTCTTGCGAACAAGTTCTCGTTTGATTATATCTTTTAAGAAAAACCAGAATCTAGCCTTTGCTATTAGTCTGTCTTGAGATCCAATCCAAGTGTCATCCCATTTCCTAATAATTTTTTGAAACTCGATACTTTTACTTAAACGATAAGGTATCGTAGAGACGTGATTTATCCCCTCGGGAACTTCACATGGATTGATGACCGATCCATAAAAATAACCTCTATTTTTTTTCTCATTACAGGTTCTGCCAGTGTCGTCGTCGTCGTCGTCGTCGTCGTCGTCGTCGTTTTCACAATCATAATCACTGTAATCATCATCATTAGAGATCCTATTAATATTGATATTGTTATTAACATTATTATATTCATCATCATCAACATCAATCTCGTTTCCGTCTTTAACAGCAGCAGTATCGTTATCATCATCATCATCCTCATTCTTGTTATTATCTTTAACAGCGGTAGTGTTCAAAGCTATGGAATCCCAAATTTCGTTGGTGTATGTATGAAATTCTTCATAATCTTTAATCTGTTCCAGTCTGCATATGTGTTTAGCGTAGTCGTTAAAAACACGTGCATGAACATACTCCATGTCCGTTCCTTCTTTAAACAAAGCAGAATTGATGACAGACTTAATCTCTCTCAGTTCATGGACGTCGTATCTTTTATCTAGTAGGCGATGTGGATCACTACCCTCAGCAACTAAAATGTTCAATACCTCTCTTTCGGGTATAGAGAGTTGTCCTTCGCCTTCTACTTCTTCTGCCATAGTCGGTAACACGAAAAATTTTTCTCGATTGAATTCTACAATATCGCTCATGGCATTGTTTACAAAATAAATGACAGTGTTTGTATTTTCCACTAGCTTCTTTCTAGCCGCAGCAGACTCGTCGTTTGTGTCCCATATGTCATTAATGCGAAGAATTAAACAATCTAACACCAGTTTCTCGAAAGAAAACCTCTCGCATAAAACGGAAAAAAAGTCTGTAACATTTTTGGAACTTGTGCTGAAATTTCTCTCCTTTTCTAAAAGTATTACTATGGCATCAGTTAACATTTTCTTTGTGTTTCTTGCATTGGTTTCACGGGCTTGAACTTCTTCTTTTCTAAGTATTTGCAATTGTTGTTGTTCTATATCGTTAAAAATAAAATCATCAAAAGATAATCGTGAACCATTCATATCATTAGTATTAATAATATTTTTAGTGGTCGTAAATGATGATGATGATGATGATGATGATGATGATGATGATGCTGATAATGATAATGTGTCTTCTTTTATCTGACTCGTCCTAGCGATATTAGTTTGTAATTTTTTGATCAGCGGCTTCAGCTTATTTACAGTTTTCGTCGATATCTTACGGGACAGTTCACGACGTCCAATTCGCTCTCTCTCCAAACACCGTTTCTATCAATTTTAAAGTATAGTTTTTCGCTATACGACTCTCTGATGCGGAGAAATAAGATTCTTCGCCACCCCTCACTCTCTGCACCTCATTGGTCGCCATCGACAAGACTGCAGAATTCTGTCGGTTATCTCCTAGAAAGATGACCGTCAAACCTCCGAAGGGTATATCGGGCCTGTATCTAACGATTCGAAAAAGCGCATCGATGAACACGATCTCTGAACCCTTCATCGTCATATATTCGTCAATAATCAACAATTCGGCACCGGCATACATTTCTAGGGCCTCCCTTGTTTTGAAGGAACACCAGTCCAGCACATATTCTATGTTCATTCCTGCCTTGAGCACCGGATATGCAAACATCTTATGGAAAGTCTTTAACTGATTTTCCTCAATATTTCCGTTATCTCCATCTCTCTTATTTTCGTTCATCGTATTGAATACAGTGTTAACTGCTACGTTGTTCTTGCAACATACCAGAACTTGCGATGCATTCATCAAGCCTATTGATACTAACTTGTCTATGATCGTCTTCACGACGAAAGTCTTACCAGAACCGGGTAAACCTCCCAGTTGGAAAACGCTAGCTTGACCCGTAAGTTTACTTATGATTATATCATTAATAAGGGTATTCATTATAATATTTTGTTGTAACGATATAATGTTATATCTTTTTCCGGGAAAAGAATTCTCAACAGATAATGGTGATGATGATGATGATGATGATGATGATGTTTTAAATACATTATCCATTTTTATATTGAGGGACAGAAGAAAATAATAATAATAACAATAATAACACTTCCAAATATGCAAAGCTTATTAACTTCACCGCCCATTTTAGTAACAATAAATAAGAACACTTTCTCATCTATAGGACAGAATCGAATATATGTTCCGTGTGTTGGGTTGAGATATATTTTACAGTATAGATATTTATTCGTATATCGACACACACACACACACACCAGTAAACAAGAAATGATCACTAGTAATTGGTAATATGTTAATAAGACATTTGTCGATAAGATGACCAACAGCATATTAGTAGATCGAATCGGGAGCTATACCAGTACGAATGGCGAATTTCAGTACTTTGATAATGCAGCCAAAAAGAGAGGACAGTGTTTAAGGCTAATTGATGATGACGAGGA
Source organism: Penaeus monodon (assembly GCF_015228065.2). Lineage (NCBI taxonomy): Eukaryota > Metazoa > Arthropoda > Malacostraca > Decapoda > Penaeidae > Penaeus > Penaeus monodon. The sequence goes on from NW_023659552.1 coordinate 360,575, forward strand.
ACGCTTTTGCAGTTGTCCATTTGACGAGATTGTGGAGGATTGTGGATATGTGATCGACTTTGAAGACACTCTAATAGATTACACAGCAGATGATGTTTTTCTGGGAGCCAATAAAAGGATAGCTATAAACCACGTTGTGTTATCGAATGAGTCTCCTACGGTAAGCATAGAGGATGTAGAATCTACTCTCTTTTATCCTTCTAGAGTTATAGAGAGAGAGTATCGGACCATCATCGACAAACTCAAAAGAACATATCTACATCAGAGAGATATACAAAACATGTTCAAGTTGTGGGAAGAACCGAAGTGTGGCATGGGTCTGACGATCAAGACCAGTACCGGTAAAAATATTTTGGTGAACAACAGAGTGGGTAATAGGGCCTTTAATGTATTTAACAGTCATTTTCTTGGTATGGAAATTCATCGTGATTTTGATCTTTTGATGGCCATGGCATCCTTTTTAAAATATAACTGTGTATGGGGAGGAGGCCACGCGATATCGCTAAAGAATTGCGACTACGCTGGCGTCTTTTTCGGGAAAGATTCGTTTACAGATGACGATCACGATGGTGAACCAGAAAGACGTACCTCTACTAGGCCGTACACTTTTCTAATTGAGCGTGCAACCCTCATATGCAATTACCTATCTTCTAGAGCTAGAATTGCCGATGCGTTGGCCCTTGCACGTTCGTTTGATTCTCGGTTTGAATCATCATCATCATCATTATCATCATTGGAGGGTGCTCCTCCCCCCAAAAAAATGAAAGTTTCATTTTCGACATCGGGTGCATGTTTTACGGACAGGGACATTCGAGATGCTAGAGAAAAATCGAGCAAATTTTCCGTTAGATGCAATCACGATGTTAAAATACCTCTTGATGGAATATTACCTCTCGAGGAGTCTAATGAAGTCATTTGTCTTCGATGTTTTCTTACTCTGTTTTTTTTGGATTGGGATCTTTCTGTATCAATGATTAACTATAACAAAATGATAAACACCATCAGAAACTGGATAACGATTGCTTCATCATCATCATCATCATCATCATCATCATCATCATCGACAGGTGTTAGTGTTACCGAAGGTTTACAGAAACTCGTCAAGTGTGTTAAAATGCAATTGGGCGCGGTAAACAGGAGAGGTTTAAATTGGCCATTGGAAGCTATGGGATCGGGAATGTTCGAATATTATACTTATATATTTTCAAATTTGTTAGAGGTTGATAGGTGGAATTTCTCCTCCTCCTCCTCCTCCTCCTCCTCTTTCTCCTCCTTGTCATTGGCATCGTCGTCTGAACATTACCGCAATGGAGATATGGAACCGGGTTTGCTGTACCATAAATTAAATACATTTGGAAAAACTCTACTCTTGCTGATGGTTAATTGTACAGTTCACGAGTACGATGAGATGTTTACAGCATCAATGGTTAAGACACTCGATGAAATGAGAAATGGGTTCATACCCCAAAACATGAACAGTCTATTAGACAGATTACCGTTCAGTAGATTAAGCGGACAGTGGTTTAGGGTGCAACACAGAGGTCCCTCCATTTGGAATTTTCAGATCTATTCCATGAAGATTGTCGGTAAAGAATGTCCGAGTCTGTCATTAGAATCCAGAAGAATGATTCCCACTTCACCCGGAGACGACGAATGCTGTAAAAGAGTAGTCTTCAAAATCCACTGTCGCGGAAGCGATCTCTCCAGGAGTGGCGAACTCGTTTCAGATCTTTGTAACAGCGTATTGGAAATGCAAAAACTCTTAAACAACAAACGATATCGTTTATCCATTTATGATGAAGATAAAAACAATAATGTTAATAATGATGATGGTAATAATATAATAATAATAATAATAATAATAATAATAATAATAATAATAATAATGTTAATAATAATGATATCTTAATCAACATCAATAGAAAAAAATGGATGATGATCGAATCAACTCTCGTTACAGGAGAACCTATTGTCTCTTTGGAGATAACAAACTATCGACCATTAAGGTGTTCTCTGTATAAGAACGGGTCACTCGTTGCGAATCGGTTGGCTATGCTATTGAATATCCGAAGTGGCTCAAGATTAAAACTCGTCAGATCACCGTCGGTGTCGCTTATCCTCTTGGAAGATCTATCGGATGAAAGCGCATCTACCGCCGCCTGCGACCGAGTATTATCGGGTTCAAAAATGTTATATTACGACATAGAATCTACCAGTTTAAATCCATTAGCCAATACTGCGCTGATCACATCGATAGGATGCACGCTATCCAGAGGTAACGGTGTTAAGGAACGAAGCATATTTGCTTACGGTAGAGACAAGAAGAAACTGAAGGAAAAAATAATAGAACTATACAAAAAGGACGGTTGCACTACTACTAGTAGTAGTAATAGTAGTAGTAGTAGTAGTAGCGGCAGTAGTAGTAGTAATAGCGGCAGTAGTAATAATAATATTGACCGTAATGACGTCGAGAAACCGCTTTCAATGCCAAATGTTGTAGTGGCCGAAACCGAGTTGGAGTTGCTCGTTAACTTTACAAAGTACGTGAAAGAGAGTTTACCTCTTACGGCTATTGCGGGGTGGAATAACAGTAATTTTGATGACCCGTTTTTGTTCATCACAATGTACAAGAACATCGTCGTCGTAGACGATCACGGATTACCGACGACTGAGAGGAAAAAGTTACTGCAAGGGTTGTTCGATTTTTCCATAATAATGGACGGTGATGGCAATACGACACGGTCGATAAAATCCGACAGCATTTCGCCCATGATAACGAATCACGTCGAAGGGTCCTATATCTATAATAAGAAACACGTGTCGTCTCTGGAAAAATTGATATCTTGTGTAATGACGTGCCCTAGTCTCGACATGATGAAAATCATCGGTAAAAAATTTTCAGAGACGCTACCCTCCATGTCTCTCAATACCGTACTGGAACACATATGTAGCATCAGCAACACCAACGCCGTGCAAAAAGATCCGATAGATGTAAAATATCACTTATTGGAATACAGAGACAGGACGATCGAAGAGAATGCTCTGGTGCAAAAATACTGTTGCAAGGACGCCTATCTGGTCAGCAAGCCGGCAGAAAGAATGGGCGTCCTCCCTGAAATTATCCAGTTGGGAAAGGAGTCTAACATGAATGTGTCGGTAGTCTCTGCAATGTACATGACCCAGCTGCAAATAATCGACGGAGCCGTCCTGAGAGCCATGGGACCGGAGAGAGCCTTCATGCGCACCTCTGCCATCAGACCCCATTCTCAATACACGAAGACGTTGGGTGGCCATGTGACCACTCCACTGGCAAAGTTTCAGACGTTGCACTCTTTGGACATGGGTAGTCTCTATCCGAGCGTAATGCGGCAAAACAATCTCGATACGACCACGGTGTGCAGCCACAGGCAAGTCGTAGACTGTAGAAACAGGAGGATGATGTGCACTCCTTTTTCGTGGGGTACACCCGAGGCATTGGCAGCCATGGACGAGGCTAACGCTTACGTTATGGCTCGATACAGACCGTGCGATATCGTCGTCGACTCTTGGAAGAATAACAGGAGAACAGAGAACTGTCGCTGGATCACTCGACATCAATGGGAAACCTGCAAAAAAGCAGAAGACGACGACGACAAACAACAACAACAACAACAACAACGTCGCCTGGGACGAGTCGAATTGTATCAACCAAGTCACAGACTTTGGTTATTTTCCCGAAGTCGGCTGTAGTGCCGACTTACAGTTGGCGGCACTCGTGAATGACGACTCGCATGTCGAATTGTGCAGTCTCGAGTATCTGTTACCTTTCCTAGTACCTATGATGATAGACAATCCTGCCATCATATCGGAGGTTACAGCTCACCTCGCGGGATCTCTAGAAGACGTGGTCGATATGCTCGAAAAAGATTTCACCGTCGAGGAAGACCGATTGTTCGCCGAGACGCGATGTTCATACACAGGAAATGTCTGCAAAGAGAACAGCAGCCGTATTTTAGCTAATGGTATCGAGTCTAGATTCGAGGAAGCTCTCGCCCTATTAAAGGAAACATCGCAACAACAACAACAGCAGCAGCAACGACCTGACGACAAACAAACATCGGAGAGCAGCTTCCAAGAACAGGCCAGTCGCCTAATGTCGCTCTGCATTAGAATAGCGAGACGGGTTTACGTTTACGATTCTGCCAGAGACGAAGCCGTCACCAAGTGGTCTAATCGCCTCCTAAACGTCGGCAATCGATGCAGGGTATGGAATGCTCGAAGCTGGATTCGACAGGGCACGATCCCTCTCCTTCAGAAACGATACAGGGAAGAGAGAATCGCTCTAAAACGCCAGGTCAAGCTGAAGGCCAAAAGCGAACCCTTGGCGGCCGCCCAACTGAAGGTAGAAGAAGGGGTGAAAAAATTGTTCATGAACAGCATTTACGGGGTGTTGGTATTACGGATCGGAGGGGAGCGCAACGCTTCCGTTTCCAGGTGGAAGACCGACAATTCGCTGAGTCGTCTTCTCGTGGGACATGCAGCCGACGGCGTCGGCGGAGGAACGAGACACGCCCCCATGGGTAATCAGATAACTCAAATTTCCAGACGGGTTTTTCTCAACATCAGTCCCTCGATTCGTCACTTTCTACCGAACTGCACTCAGGGTTACGGCGATACGGACAGCGTGTTCCTGGCGCACAACTTTCCTGGAGAGATGCGGATAGCAGTCGGTCGCTGCTATCCGCATCGTGCAGTCGTCGAAATGGATCTGGTATTAAGAGAGAGGATCGCTCGCCTACTCCAAGTCATCATCAACAGTACGACAAAGGGCATTCGGCATAATTCCGATTTGGCAGCGGGAGAGGAAGCGATGATCATCGAACACGAGCGTCTCTCCGTCGTCACTCACACTGCCGGCAAGAAAACCTATCACATGATACATTTTCGAGAGGACGAACCTCTGTACGTCGATCTGGTCAAGACGCTCGTCGTGCTGAACGAGGCCGAGGACAAATTAAAGGAGGACTCGCTATTAGAAGATTTTCGACAGAACAATCCCGTGTCCCGAATCGTCAGCATTGTTAAAAACAACGACGAGAACGCGCATTACGTGTACCCGCATAACGCAGCCGAGCTCTGTCGACTGTTTTCAACTGACGAAAAAGCGGCCGCGTTGAATCGGCACGGCGGCGGCAATATATTTTTCGGCAGACCCATTTTACCAATCGGTAATTGTGAAGAAGAAGAAAGAGAAGTAATGAGAAAGAGGAGGTTGAGGTTGTCGAAAGCTTTGTCGGCAAGTAAGTATATTGCAGCATTTAAACTCGAAGCCGTGATCAATGCTCTCGGCAACGGATTTCTAGATATTTCGGGCGACGGCTCATCGGATCAGTCGTTAATCGACGTGGGAACGGGCGTAAAACTGACCGACCCGGAGAAGATTGCCGACACGACGATGGCTCTGAAACTATTAAAGGTGTATAAGAAGGGAAAGTTCACGAAAAAGGGCATCTCCTATGCCAGCAAGCTAAGAGAGATCCAAACCGCATGTCTGGCTTGGACGCAGCAACGGCTCTTCACTTACGATACGATAGTTAGCGAACACGCCAAGAGGTGTCTATCGTACACGGAGAATCCCGATGACTATATTACGGTGAGTAGAGTCAACAGGGAACAAATACCGCAAAAGAGCGGCGGCGTGGTCACGTTACCTAATCCGACGGCTCGATTGATCAACAATCATCTAAATCCTTCTAGAGTCATTGAATACAGCGAAAAATTCCTAACCGTCTTGGCGACGAGCGGGCGGATACTAGTCGATCGGCGACGTGGAGATGTAACAGCAAAGACCCTCCTGCACTTGCCCAAGAAGAGATGGGATCCGATAACCGAAAGAGGTGTCTTAGCAGTGTCTTCGGTGAAGAATCTTGGCGTCGTGTGTTACACCACGCATTCGATCACCGAACTCATCAAGAGGGATTGTGAATCTAATTTCAAAATTATTAGTTGGTGCCTCGACAGTCTATACAGTATGGCCAGAGGTGAGGGTTTCAGTCTGGCTGAAAACGCATTGAGTTACAATACCGGAATTCTCGTCTCGGATATATTAACAAGATTTTTATTAGGAATAATCGGAAAATATAAAGTTGTCCTCTTCTCTGGTTATCCCAATAACACATTATACAATGCCGATGATGATGATGATGATGATAATGATAATGATGATGATGATGATATTAATAATAATAATAATATTGTTGATGATCAATATAAAAAAAGCAACACTAATAAATATAACAATTATAACAGGAGGAGCAGCAGCACTAGCACCAACAGGAGCTGTAGCATCAATAGCATCAACACTAGCAACAGTAGCAACAGTAAATGGAGTGATAACAACAAAAAACGTATTAGTATTAATATAGGTAAAAATAAACTCTCGGTGCTGATGAATCCTCTATTCCTCAAGCTCAATGCGATCTTTACTGTTTTGAATAATAATCAAGGAAAAATCGGCGTACCTAGAATCTTAGCTGAAGATATCACTCTTCACACCGTGGAGGAAGCAGTCGATACATTAGGAAAGATATACAAATGCCATTCGTCCGTCTTTATGGATTTGAAGAGCTTCATACGAATATGGATAAGAGCTAGGGAACATAAAATACCTAAACACGAAAATGACAAGACCCCTCTCTCCTACATTACGAATAACGGCACCGGACCGCACATACCCGACATTTTAAAATCTTGCGCGAGTCACGTACAAAGACATTCTGTCAGTTGCAAGATTAGGCTCGTCGACATGATGAAGAATGACTATGATGACAGAGAATTTTTACATAATCTGATATCAATATTGGGAAAGGAAAATTGTCTAGAGAGCTGTGTGAGCGCTGGAGCGAGCGCCCTTCTCTTCAATCTGCTCTATTGTGTCTTTTTGCGTAGAGAGCGCGAAAAGAAAAATAAAGCAAAAAGAGAAGAGTCGTTCGGAGACGTTTGCAATATCGAGGAAAGACCCTGGGCAAGTAAATTTTATGAAATTATTAAAAAAGAAAATATGATAAAATCTTGTTTTTCCGATCGGTATAATCACGCGACAGACTCTCTGGTGTTCTTAGCAGAACCTAAACAGTGGCTCAGTAGCAGTAGTAGCAGTGTTATGCAAAGACATTCAACGCAAAATGAAATGAGAGGAATAAGCCTTGAGTGTATTTCAACTGGCATAGGAGGGGGATCGTCGCTGATACGAAATAATCTTGTCGGTCAAATTCTCGAATCTACTAATATTCACCCTTTTATGAACTGTGATAATAATGATAATAACAATAATAATAATAATAGTAATAACAATAATAATAATAATAAAGCAAAACATTTTCAAAATGATGATGATAACAATGATGATGATGATGATGATGATGATGATGATGATAATGATAATGATGATGATAATGACTACGACAATAATAATAACGTTGATGAAAGAAAATTTATATTTCGACCTGGATTTTTTTATATAGAAATTGTAGAAAAAATGTTTGCCGCTTTAGGGGCGTCGGTGATTAAATTGTCAATTATAAGAGACGGAGTTTAACACGTACGATCGTCATTAATCTCTATGTATATATATGTGCATATATATATATTATCAAACATATACTTTATTAAACAAGGAAAGAAAAAAATATATATATACAGGATATAAAAATCATGGCTAGAGACATATATGGTACGGCTCTGAAAATATCACTCCATATATATTTCATATCCTCTTTTATCAGTACAGTCTGCCGCTACTATGACTGTCATGGAAGCTGTGACCACATAAGGTTTAATAATTCTCTTATAGAATATATGCGCGGTGAATGTGACAACGCAACATACGAATGTTATCCGAGCTGCAACATGTACAATATGCTACTACTGAGAGACATGTATGATGATATTATCCGACTCTTTATTATAGGTTTGGCTATAGTGAATTACAAGGCAATTAATCCCAACATCGTTCGCTATCAAATCATCCGTGATACTACACTGGCGGCAGATCAGATTATTTTGCGTATGGAATATGGGTACGACGGCTTGTATTATTTTCCCAGAATTATTCAAATGATACTACAACGGAGTGGACTTAATTTGACTCCTGCAGTATGTTGGAGTTTAGCATGTGGCATACTATCTATCGGATTCATAATGACGATCCTTAGCTATAAAGCGTCTTCCCAAAAGAAAGAGACGAGGATGTGGAGTAATAATGATTTTTCTTCTCCGTCACTGAACGGTGAAAAAGTCACTGACACTGACAAATCTTTGCCTCCAACATATGATGACGTGGTTGACACACACGGTAGTGGTGATTTAAAAATATAACGTAGCGTCATTTACCGATTTAACGGATTCTTCGATATTGATGATAATTAGGGGTTCTTCTAAGACTTGCGAGTTCTTTTTTTGAGACTCGATGACAGTTTACTACTACGTATCTTGTAAGAGACTTGTAAGCAAGCAGCAGCAACAAGAATGATGATGATTTTACATGAAAAAATATTGGCTCAATCCTATTATATAAAGTTTTCTTGCATTTGTTATGCTGTGTATCATTAGGTAAATTTTGTTTTTATTAAAAATATACAATTTTGTCCCTTGATTTTTGTTACCATTTACTATTATATCATATATCGTTAGGTAAATAAATAAAATATAATAAGGTTATAAGAGAGTTTATTTTTTCTCCTTGATGTTTGTTACCATTTATAGAAACAAACAATAGAAAATGGAAAAATTTTTATCAGATACTATACAAGGTGTAGATGTCCTATCATCATTCAAGATTAAAACATTTCGACATGAAAAGAATAATAATAATAATAATAAAAAAATAATAATAATAGTAATAATAAAAATCCTCTCATGATTTTGAGAGATTATACGAAGACCATACCGGGCGTCTCATCGACACTGTTCTTGGTGAGAGGAGGCGGGCCCTCGTCCAGAGAAAGAATGGTCCTCTCAATGGACATATTAGACGTTCTCAAGGATTACACCAACAGCGTATCTACCGTAGCTCCAGTCTCCTGGCAAATTTTCAACGATCCGTCATTACATGCATATCTGATACATCGGTTGACCGACTGTAATTTGTATAATAGAAATTATTTCTCCAATGATCCCTTGCCAGGAGTAGGCGAACTCGTATCTTTTAGATATAGAGGGGGGATACCTCAGAACATTATTTTTCCAATCGGGGCTAGTACGGTGAACTGGCTTTCCTGCATCAAGAGTTCAAGAAGGATGGGAGAAATTCTTATGAAGAGACCGACAGAAGCATCCGATGTTAACCACAGTAGAAATATACGACTGGTCGCAAAGCAACTCGCTAATACGCAAGCGAATTTAAAGGAGGACGACGCGAGACGTCTCCGCTTTTGGCGTTATTTTTATTTTATCGAGGATGCGACCGAAAGAATAGGAATGATGCATCACAATCCCTTTGCTATGTCACACATATCCTTCGACATAAATATCATCAAGGCGTCGCCAATGAACGAGCATGATTTCTCTCTAGCATTCACGGGAGATTGCTTTTCAAGGGAAAGTGTTTTATTATCCGATATCGTGTGTGGAGGAAGAACTTCGAATTTTTTCCCACTTTTACAAGCCGTTATAGAATACAAATTTAATAATAAGAAAAATAAGAATAACCATAACAACAATTATAATTATAACAATAACAATAATAATAATAATGATAGTAATAATAATAACAATAATAAAAAAAATAATAATAATAAAAATAATAGTAATAATAACTGGATTGACATATGGAAACAGAGTATTGGCGAAAGTGGCTACAAACATCGAACCACGGATAATATAATGGAAGATACGAGTGATCCAATGGAACGACTTAGGCACATAATCAAAACATCAAATAGTATTCATGCCGATAAAAAAAATGCCGTCGTCGATTTTACATCTACCGTACTACATTTTTCTCACAGAGAGATACTGAACAATATAACGGTATCCCCTCTTGCCATTAAGGAGGAAGTTGAAGAGTTTCTCCTAGTAACGGCTATCAAACAGGAATGGATTTTATTATACAGTATTCTCCAACAGATACAATTTAATATACTTCACTTTATAGGTTATCAAGCACACCGAATTTTAATCTTCAAATTGTTTGTACCCATCTTAATCGCTGTTCTGTTTACTAACGGTAACCTATCCCAGACGGTAGTTCACGCTGCCGTAAACTTAAACATATGCAAGAGACAAGCAGGCTATTTTACCTTGTCCAATATTCTCAGTCGCTCTACTATCTGTGTCAACCCCATTGGTATGGCTCGACATTTTTCCCAGTTCGATCACAACGACTCAGAAGGGTTTGTATCGTCAACGCTATCTGTTCCACTCGTTACGGATGTAGCCAATATGTTTAAGTGTTTATCATCAAAAATGGATCAGATGGATTTCTTTCAGAAATATGGCATGTCTGTTATAAAATCTAGGAACCTGATGTCTAATATTACTACTACTACTACTACTATAATAATAATAATAATAATAATAATAATGATAATAATAATAATAAAACCAAAAAAAGAGAACAGGCTAAAAAGAAGATTAACGTGAGAACATCCAAGAGGAAATGTAACACTGTTAGTCAGAAAGGAAAAGCGAAGAAAAAAACTAGATTTTTAAGCAATAAAGATGGAAGTGGTGGTGGTGGTGCTGGTACTGCTGCTAATGATAATGATGATGATGATGATGATACTGATGATGGTGATGATGACGACGACGGCGGCGATGACAACAACAATTCTGCTGTTACTATTATAGCTAACAATATAAATAGTGCCACGAGATCATCATCTGCCAACAATCCAGGAGAAGGATGCTCTCACTGGAGTGAACTTGAGAGAACTAAGTATAGAGATAAGAAGAGGGCGAAGGAAAATAGAAGTAAAAGAAAGAATAATCAAGACGATAATTCAAGTGATAAAACATCGTCTAATGAACAGTATGACGACAATGACGATGATAAGGAAAATAATTCAGATGATGAATTATCTCACATGACACTTTCTGGTGAACAGGAAAATGAATACTACGAGAAAATACAAAACATTTTAAAAAGACCCAGCAAGAAAAAAGATTATTCAAATAACGATATGCCAGCTATCACATTGAAAGGCATATTAAATATAATCGAGGAATGTTTTGGTATAACAAAAGGAACAATTATCACGTCTATTCATGCGAATGTACGAGATTATTCAAATAACAATAGCGGTAATGTTAGTAGGAGTAGTGGTGTTGGTGGTGGTAGAAGTAATAACAATAAGAAGAACAATAATAATAATAGTAACAATGATAATTATGATAACAACAACGGTAGTGATAGTTTTGCCAAAGGTGGCGAGAGAGCGCCTATCGATTACAGAAATCGAAATGAAATTATTGAACGATTTTTAGAGCTTATAATGGACCCACCCTGTTCTCAGCAATCAAAGAGAGGCTTAAATACGATTTCTACAGAAAAATATCTACATAACGAACATCTGTTAGAAGCTCTGCGACTAAACCCTGTCTTTAGAGCGATAGAAGGCGCAAGCGATCCTATGGAACGTATGATCGTTTTATGGAATATAGACAAATATATAAATATGGTAATTACGGGTCTTATTACGGTTGATCTGGCTTCTTTGATAGATCAAAGAAAAGGTGCGAGAAAAGCTCTCAGAAGAGGTACCGTCATGAAGCAGAACGAGTTTAATTACAGAGAAGCCGGCAACGCGCCAGGAGAGATGCGCGATACGATCGTACCACACTGTATGTCAAAATTGACTTGCATATCTGGCATAAACTATAAGAAACAAAAATGTCACCATTTTTTCTGTCGATCACTTAAACTATTATTTACAGGCTTCGATCCCGATAAAGCAACAGAGATATTTATCGACAAAGCATCACAAAATACTCTGCTGAGACTTAGAGATTTTTGTCGCAAGAAAGAGAACCAGGCATCGTCGACAATGCGAGACTGGAACGAGCAAGTGTTCAAACCGACAGCCAGAGGAGACGGGTGGGTGTCAGAGAATGATGTAAACGATGTAAACGTCAGACAACCTAAAGACTTTTCGTGGTTACTGAAAAAAATCACCATTGAAAAAGAATTATTGACTTCTACATTGTCGAAAAAAGTTGTTGAAGAAGAATCAAACAAAATGAGACCGATGGGATTTTACAGGGAACCGTATTTCCAAAATAATCCAGAGACTGAAAGAAGAAGAAGAAGAAGGAATAGAAGAAGAAGAAGGAATAGAAGGGGGAGAAGGAGAAGAAACACAAGTAACTAATGTTGGAGGAGTCGGAATAGAAGCAAAAACAGAAGCTCGAGGTATAAAAGAACGCCAATATAGACCATCGACGCCTGTTAATTTCACCCCTCTCGAAAGTACTAACCCAGATATTCTTCAACAGGCACTTGATTCAATAGGTGGACATAATAACATTACAAATTACACCGACGACGACGACGACGACGACGGCCATCGCCATCACCACCAACGCCACCATCATCACAACGACGATCATCGGAATATAGAATTACCTGTAACCCTGAACCCTGTCAAGAACACGATCGAAACAATAGGCGGATATGATGATACTGTTAACTTTAATAATGACTTTAACGACGACAATCAAAATATAATGTCGCCAATAACATTTCCCTCTTTCGACGATTCTAACCCATTCGATACAACACTAGTATCAACAACAGGTGGAATATATAACAACGACAATATATCCTTTTCTGCTTTTGGTGGTGATGGTATTAGAAGTAGATACAGCAATGAAAATTTGAATTTTCTTGATAATTTAACTGGATTTACCACTGGTAATACAACTACTATTACTACTACTGCTCTTACTACAACACCACGTACCACTACTACTACTACTACTACTACTACTACTACAAATACAACAACAACAACTACTATTACTACTACTACTACTACTACTACTACTACAAATACAACAACTACTACTAATGATACAATGGATACAATGATACCATTTACATACACCTCACAAAATCGAAGAAAACAATTAAACTTTTTTTGATAAGCTATCAAATAGACTTTAGTATTAGCATTCATATTTTCATTTTATACAGGCGAATGGAATAAAATGATACAAATATCTATTCTGGTTTATTTTTATTTTCTTTCATTACAACTACTTTCTTTTGTTTTTTGTTTTTTTTTTGTTACTACACGTGTATTGTATTATAATATGGTTATATGAGATTATATCATCAGTTACATTGTACTGTCGATTTTAAGGAAAAGCTACTACCATTTATTTAATGTATACTGCATATTATAAACAGATATTATAAACAGATAGATATACTACTGACATTTATTTAGCATCTACGGTTTATATCAAAGATGGATAGATAGATGGATAGATAAACAGACAGACAGACTGACTCAATCAACTTCTTCGATTACTGGCTCATTATCTTTTATTTCCGTTTTATCATTCGGTGTAGACTTCTTAGAAGAAATATCTTGCATCATCACACTCTGTATCTTTTCCAATTCTTGGTTCTTTTTCACATATTCCTCCTTCGGAATTTCCGATTTTTCTGTTTCGTCAATCCAATTCAGTATCTCGTCTATCTGCTTTTCGTAATCCTCTTTATTAGCCGATGTGATCATTGGTAAAAGGTCCTTCATCCGGTAACAGGTTTGCTCCAGTCGATTCTTTTCTTCAATGGCCTCTTTTATTTTCTTATCGTTCTCTTTGTTCCTCTCAGCTTCCTGAATCATTCGCTCAATCTCTTCTTTAGATATGCGGTTATCGTTTGTGATGGTTATCTTCTGTTCAGCACCACTGCTCTTTTCGACTGCCTTAACATCCAGAATTCCGTTAACGTCAACATCAAAGGTTACCTCGATCTGAGGCGTACCTCTCGGAGCTTTGGGTATCCCATTCAACACGAAAGTACCTAGCAGGTTATTATATTTGGTATATGGACGTTCTCCTTCGAACACTTTAATCTCCACGCTTTCTTGATTGTCCGTGTAAGTTGTAAATGTGTTATTCCTGCTTGTAGGAATGCTTGTATTTCTGTCGATCAACGTCGACATCTCGCCACCCTGCGTCTCTATACCTAACGACAGAGGAGTTACGTCGATAAGGAGCATTTCGGATAGAGCTCGACTCGAGTCCCCAGATATGATGGCTCCTTGAACAGCGGCTCCGTACGCTACTGCCTCGTCCGGGTTGATAGATTTGCTCAGGTCTTTTTCAAAATAGTCCCTTAACAGTTTTTGTACCTTCGGTATGCGGGTAGATCCTCCGACCAACACGATGTCGTTTATAGAACTCTTGTCCATCTTGGCGTCTTCTAAAGCCTTTTTTACGAGATCTATAGTGCTCTGAAATAGATTCGTGCAAATCTCGTCGAATCTAGCACGGGTCATGACGAAGTTTATATCGATGCCATCGCAGAGAGACTCTAGTGTGATTTCAGCCTGAGTAGACGATGACAGTGTTCTCTTGGCTTGTTCGCATGCGGTTTTTAAGCGTCTCAGCGCTCGCTTGTTGTCCCTTATGTCTTTTTTGTATTTCCTCTTGATTTCTCTCACAAAATGTTCCACCATCTTATCGTCGATGTCTTCCCCTCCCAAATGCGTATTTCCAGCGGTGGCCTTAACCTCAATCACCCCTTCGGCCATAGTCAAGACGGATACATCAAACGTGCCACCGCCGAAGTCGAAGACCAATATATTTTTTTCTTCGCTGTTATTTTTTGCATTTAAACCATAGGCGACGGCCGCCGCCGTCGGCTCATTAATGATTCGTTCAACCTTGAACCCTGCAATAGTCCCTGCATCTTTAGTCGCTTGTCGCTGAGAGTCGTTAAAATAAGCCGGAACTGTAATGACCGCTCTATTCACCGCGGTGCCCAAATACGCCTCGGCCGTTTCCTTCAATTTCGATAAGACCATCGACGAAATCTGTTCGGGAGAATAATGCTTAGGCTCATTCTTATACATCACGCTTATCTTGGGCTTGTTACCCTCGCTGTTAATAACTTCGAACGGCCAGTTCTTAATTTCTTTGAGCACCATGGGATCGTCGTATTTCAGACCTATGGCACGCTTTACATCGTATACGGTATTGGTGGGATTTGTCCCGGCTTGATTTTTTGCAGCTTCGCCTATCAATCTTTCCTTGTCATTAAAGGCCACGTAGGACGGTGTAGTCCGATTGCCTTGATCGTTTGCGATGATCTCCACCGTTCCATTTTGAAAGGCAGCAACACACGAATAAGTAGTACCGAGATCAATACCGATAACAATGTCAGAGGATTTGGACGAGGACATGTTGATTATATTGTCTGGAGTATCGCACCGTTGCTGTCCTGCGAGGTATGCTACTTATCGTAGGGTATGATCACCCACCCCCCAGGTATACGAAATGTTTATTTTCTTCTAGTTGATTTTATCTTTTATTTTCCTATCGCGTTTCTAAGAAGATTGCACACGTATGGGATATTTAATATAGACAACATATCTTAATAAGAGATGAACGAATATCACACATAGAACATTGCGAGAGAGAAACTAACAGAGAAACTATCATCAATGATAAAAATGTCGTCGTCGACTTCTAATGATAACAAAAAATTTGTGAACACCTTTTTAGATTTACACGATCTTCTGTCGGACGAAAGTCATCACAGCAATGACTGGAAAAGTGACTTTGAAAAAAAAATATACAGCGATTTGCGCGCACTAGACGCATCTCCGTTATTCGAATCTCTCTTACATTTTTTGGTGGACGATACTCACGCTATAAAAAAGGAAGTCCAAGATACGCCTCACAGCACGAAAGGAGAAAATGAATATAACAACATCGACAAACTCTTTGAATTAGACGAAGAGGATTACGACGTGAAGACGCTCGTTACCGGAGAACTGCTGCGACACGAAAATCACAGAAAAGCTCTAGCTCTAGAAATAACGCACGGTAATAAATATGCGGCGCTATTCGCCACCATCGTTAACGTAATGTATCGTTATCTAAAATTATCCAAGATCATATGGGTACAGTTTTGGGGAGTTACGAAGATTGAAGATATATTCACTAGCCGTGTGTTGAACCAAGAAGAAAACGAAGAGAAAATCGAAGCAAGGAAAAGGGCCATCCAGAAAATTAACCGTATAATCACACAACAAAAATCAAAAAAATATTCTAATCAGGGCGATGATAGAGTAAATACAAAATTCGAAGAAAAAGGTGAACCTCCTATGAAAACTATTATAGTCGATAATATATATCCATACCTATTAGCCTTGAAAAATATAGAATGACGATGATGATGATGATGATGATGAAAAAAACAGAGCTTCTATGGCCGTTTGTAGAAGCATCATTATTTTTAATGCTCATTTTATCCGTTGCGATCGCTGTCGTCATGTGGTACGGTAAACGTCATTACCGTGATCGACACGGAAGACACGTTATTCAAGAGAGAGAAAAAATCTATCCTATATTTTTGTTAGATCGAAATTTACCAAACGGAAAAGTTTGTGTAAAGGAATGTTATTTAAATATAGAGGAATTTATACTGTTTACGTTATTGTTTAGAACAATACGTGAATTTAAACCTCTAACCTGTAAAGATGACTTAGGATGGTATCATTATGTTTATCACATATCAGGTTGTGTTTTTCGTGACATTTTGTGGCCCGACAA
Organism: Penaeus monodon; assembly: GCF_015228065.2. Classification (NCBI taxonomy): domain Eukaryota; kingdom Metazoa; phylum Arthropoda; class Malacostraca; order Decapoda; family Penaeidae; genus Penaeus; species Penaeus monodon. The sequence continues at coordinate 377,345 of NW_023659552.1, forward strand.
AAAAGAAGAAGAAGAAGAAGAAGAAGAAGAAAAGAAAAATGATGCTGATTCGACTATGTTCACTATTCTAAAAATTATATCGTCTTACGAAAAGAACCAACTGTATGTAGATTATGTGTATGGTTTGCAGAAAGGAGAATTTGACATAATACAGAACACCAATATAAGAGGTGATATAAAATGGATGATACAAAATGTTGACGATTTAGTTGGAGATGTAGAAATCATAAAAAGATAGATTGATCGTTTACGGAAAAAAAAAATAATAATAAAATAAAAAAAAATAGAGTAGATATAAAATGAATAATATACACATTGTAAAAAAATAATAATAATAATAATAATAATGATAATGATAATAGTAACAATAACAATAAAAAGATAAATATTACATGTATTTCCTTAAATCATTATTACTAGTCTTCTTTCAACATTATTATTCTCTCTCTCTCCTCTCTCTCTCTCTCTTTCTCTCTCTCTCTCTCTCTCTCTCTCTCTCTCTCTCTCTCTCTTTCCCTCCCTCTCTCTCTCTCTCTCTCTCTCTCTCTTTCACTCCCTCTCTCTCTCTCTCTCTCTCTCTCTCTCTCTCTCTCTCTCCTCTCTCTCTCTCTCTCCTCTCTCTCTATCTCTCCTCCTTCTCTCTCTCTCTCTCTCTTCCACAGCAAATATTCATCGAAACATTAATTTTTCTCGTATCATCGAAATGTTATTATATGTGGTGGTCACTTTTATATCAACTATTTTGTCAACAGCTTCATGTTGGTCATTTTTGTACATCAGCTTTTTTCAGCAGCATATTTTCTTCTCTCCTATCATTGAAACATTATAATTTTGTGTTGACCATTTTTAGATCAACTATTCTTCAACAGCATTCTGTTGGTCATTTCTAAATCAACTTCCTTCTCTCGTATCACCTTAAGGAGGATTTACCTTTTTCGGCAGCGAATATTCATCAAAAAATTAATTTTCATTTTGTTTGTCAATTATAGATTAGAATTTCTTTTGTTTATTATAATAATTTGACTTTATTTTGGTCGTTTATAATTTAACTTCTGTAGTGATATTGTTAAATCACCTTTTTTCAGCAGCAAATTTCTTGTCTCTTATCATATTTTTTTTTTTTGTGTATTGTGATTTTTAAGTTTGTCATTTGTAGATCAGCAACGTTATGGTCATTTTTAGATTACTTGTAACATAGTAATTATTCTTTTATATTTATTTTTTGTATTTTTGT